>NW_025776548.1:0-39138 GCF_021130785.1 Homalodisca vitripennis
GGTTCGCAAAATCAAGATTGGAATCCAAAGTAACTCCAAGGATTTTTAGGGAACTGTTCATAACTATAGGTTTGCCATCCAAAGTGACTAACTGACTAATGCAACCATGTGGTTGACAGTTCAGAGATGATCCCACTTGCAAAAACAGCACATTTGTCCTAGTTAAGCAGAAACCCATGATCATCCGACCACGACTTTTACCCTATCCATATCTGAACTAATCTTCCCTACAGCCTCTGCTCTCTCCAAAGGATTGTAAGACAATAATAGCTGTGAGTCATCTGCATAACAATGAAGAGAGCAGAACTCCAGCTGGTCTTTCAAGTCTGCAGTATATACAAGAAAGAGTATTGGCCCCAGGCAACTACCTTGTGGGACACCAACAAAACGGGGCAACGCAGGAGACAGCCGACCATCAACTTTTGTTCGCTGGGTTCTCCCCAATAAATACGACGAGAACCATCGGACTGAATTTTAGTCAAAATGATAGAATTTAAGCTTAGCTAATAACAAATCGAAAATTAACCGAATCAAAAGCTTGCGAAAAGTCTAATCCCGTAATCAAGCTCTGAAAAACCCCTATCCCTAGCAGAAAGCAGGTCATCAGTGACATTGAGAAGAGCGGAGCAGGTGCTAAAACCCTGTCTAAAACCTGATTGTGCTTCAGGCAGTAAATCCCCAGATTCCAAGTAGCTGACCATCTGCTCTGACACAACCCTCTCCAGTATTTTAGAGACGACCGGGAGGATCGATATTGGTCGAAACTGAGAAATCGAAGTAGGATTGTTTAGTTTTTCGGAGGAGGGATCACTACACTCTCCTTCCAGCGGGAAAGAAATTTCCCAGTATTTAGAGACACATTGATTAGATAGGTGATTGCTCCAATACAAAAAGGGCTTAAGCCTCTGACCATAGCGATGGATATTCCGTCCACGCCAAAAGCAGTAGTTAAAATGGTGTTCATAAGCTCCTCACTTTTTGCGCAGACACACGCGCATAAAGGTGAAAGGAGAATTTTACACCTGCACACATATTTTGGCTAAAGAAACTCAGTTTATCCATGCTTATGTTTCGTCCACAAACCCATGGTTGAAAAATAGTCATTCAGCTCTTTAGGTGAAAATTGATGAGGTTTTTTCTTCATTTGCATTCAGAATTCCACCAGCCCGCAACGTAGCCCAAAACTTCTTTGTGTTTTTTATGTTTAAATTATCGGCGAAATACTTCTTTTTCGCCAATCTTACAGCTACATTGAGTGCGTTACGAACCTTACAGTATTCGAGTCTCGATTCTTGGGTTTTCAGGGAAAGATAGACATTTTTACACCTATTCTTCTTTTGTGTAAGGTCAATCAGGTTGGAGTCCCTCCAAGGAGCTTTTTTTACCTGGTTTATTAAATTAAAAATGATACATAGCTAAACATTTAAAAATTTAAATCCATTTATATCTTCTAATAGTCTCCCTCCCTGTAACAAATAATAATTTAACTTTTTGTCATGTCTAAACTAAAATAATATCATCTCATATACAAATGGGTCAGATGAACTTATAAATTGAGTGAACACCATTGTCAACAAAACCATTACCCGAATGACCCCAGTACACAACTTTCTTTAGTAATGTCAATTTCCTAACTGTATCAATAAATTTTAAAACTTATAAAAGAAGTATACTGTTTTATTTATTTATTCTTTATTCTAAGTCATATATTACTGGTTTTATTTCTGAGACTAACATTTTAATCACATCAGATTATAAAGAATTTATTAATGGTCAGAACAGATACTTTTAGTTCTGAGCCCTTACATACGTGTACTTTTCGTAAGTTTTGTTTGTTTCAAGTACTTGAAGCATCAGAGTTCAATCTATCGACTCTGTTTCATATTTGTATTACAAAATCAACCTTAAATTATAAAAAACTGCTCTGATATCTTTAGGCAGTCATAAAAACGCTTCTCGACACGTTTTAAATTCCTAAGAGAACTTTCAAGAAATGAGCATTGTGTAAATTACATATATTATGTACTAAGGCGCTGATAAGAAACGCCTTTACATTCATACTGTAATACACTGTAATATTTTCTCCTTACATTTCAAGACTTCCGTTTCCAGCCTTAAACTAAACTGGAAATACATATTAAAAACTTCGTTCGTATAGAAGTTTCCTAGATCTTAGGGTCCTACTAATAGTTAGAAATGTTACCACCACTGTTTTTAGTGAAAGGTTCAGTGAAAAGGACCACTTAAGGATCTCCCCAGGGTAGCATTCTTTTTCCTTGTTATGGACGACCAGTTTAGGTCTGTAACAGTAGAGGTCTTTTCCCACAAGTTTATGCCCATGAATTGGCATGATAATTCTTGTGAATGGAAAGTTTATAAAACTACAGTTACGGAATTTACAAATGCAGCCCTGAAGAAAGCAGTAAACTGGTGTTATAGGATTGGTTTTAGTGCTAGCCAGGCCCAGGCTGCCCTTGTCACCTTTGGAAGAGGGCATCATTGGCGGTTTTCGGTCCTTTCTTGTAGAAGGAGCTATATTATAAAGTTTATGTCTCAAAGTAAAGATCGAAATGTTGTTGTTGACAGGTAACTGAATTGGGGACCACAACTGGATATGTTCGATGCAATGCAGACTTTCGATCGGAGGGGCTTGCTGTCTTAAGCCAAAGTGGATTTTATACTTGGGATTAGGCTTTTGTCTGGTTGTATGCTGAATCCGGACTGGCTTGAATCCAAAGAATAACCTGTCTGGTAACAACGGGAGCTAACCGAACTGGAACGGTTTACTGCCTTAGATGATTGTCTTAATCTTGCTAGTTTCTGCATAATAACATTCTGATTATAACCTGGGGATTGTTTACTCACTTCAGTAGGAAGTGCCTTGTATAGTCTTACGTTATAATTGAGTTCTAAAATTTTCACGCTGAATGAGTTGTAATTGAGGTATGTGGTTTATTATACATGATTTTAGGAGATATATGTCAACAGTTTTCCTTCCACAAATAATAATAATAATAATATGTTTTATTGCGGTAACAATTATAAAATTGTATACAAACGTCATAAATAAATATTTAAATAATAAAAAGGTAGGCCTAAACTTCATTCACTCACGCACACAGTCACATGGTTCTCTCATTCACTCTCATCTTCATTCTCACCAGACAATCCTGCCACTGCCACACCAGAACCAGAGGATTGATGGTGTTAGTTTTGAATTTCGTCCCAGCGGCTCTCCATAAACTCGTCAACCGAGTAAAACAGCCCCGACAGCAAAAGATGTCTTAGTCGAGTTTTAAATTTTTTTTTGGTCATTCAATTGTTTGATCTCTTCAGGGAGCTTATTGATTAGCTTGACACCAACCTCAGACGGCAAACGTTCGAATGCTGCAGTTCTGTGTTGTTGAACGCGGAAGTTTTCCCTGCCTCTAGTCCCATACTGGTGAACGTCCCTGCCTTGAACCAAGTTACACTTAGAACGGCAGTACAGGACAACCTCCAGGATATAGAGACAGGGCAAAGTCAGCAATCCAAGCTCCCTGAATGTGTTTTTTGCATGAATCTCTGAAGTTCAATTTTGAAATGATTCGGACAGCTTTCTTTTGACTTCTAAATACACGTTCGAATTTGTATTTAGAACAGCTGCCCCACAGTCTCAAACCATATGTCAGATGTGGATATGCCAAGCCAAAGTAGGCCGTTCTTAGTATATCCAAAGAGCAGAATTTTGCAAGGTTCCGTAAGGCATAAATACCTGAGGAAATCTTTGAACAAATGCCGTCAATGTGATCGTTCCAAGTCAGCCCTCGATCTAGGTGCATTCCGAGAAACTTGGTGGAATCAGTTTCTTCTATTAGAACATCATCCGCCATCACGGCAGCGAAGTTGTCAGGTTCTTGCTGCCGGAGAAAAAAATTGACGACGCTTGATTTGGAACTGTTGGCCCTCAGATTTAGAGTTGAAAAATACTGAATACATGAATTCAGTTCTAAAAATGATTTGATTTCTAATTCATCTTTTGTTTTTGCTCTAAAACAGAGAATTGCATTGTCAGCATACTGAACCATCCTCCCCGTAAGGATCGATGAGTTCAATCTGCTGACGTACACAAGGAAAAGGACAGGTCCAAGGATAGATCCCTGTGGGACACCATAAGTCATTTGAACCTTTCCTAAAAGGGTATTCGCAATCTGCACACACTGGCTTCTATCCCTGAGGTAAGACGAGATCCATTCGTGCGGCAAACCTCGAACACCACATGTCGTCAACTGGTACAACAGTGTTTCGTGATGTACACAGTCGAATGCTTTAGAGAGGTCTAGAAATATGCTTAACACATGTTCTCTTCTCTCCAGGCCATCGACAACTGTATCGATTAGGTCTGTGACCGCATCGATTGTTGATTTGTTTTTTCTGAAACCAAATTGTTCGGAACAGAGGATTTCAAAACGATCAAGAAAATTTTCAAATCTGACGAGAAAAATCTTTTCAAAAACTTTGCTCATAACTGGGAGGATTGAAATTGGACGATAGTTGCTTGCAAGGCAAGGATCGTCTTTTTTGAAAATGGGTGTGACTTTCGCAGATTTCAAAAGGGAGGGGAAAATGGCTTGTGCGAAAGACAAGTTGATCAAATTTGTGAGTGGGAGCCAAAATATGCTTAGAGCAACGTTTGAGCAGCCACACAGACATGCCGTTGATGTCGCATGATTTTTTTGGTTTCAATCCCTGTATCCACGCGGGCCACCTCTTCCTCACTCACAGGAGACAGTGCCATGGATGAGACCGGTCCCATCGATGACACTTCGCTGCAATTGAGGCCTTTGAATGATGGGTCAAGTGATGCAACAGATGAAAAAAATGAGTTGAATTCACTTGCCACTTTAGAGGGATCTGAAATAATTTCGTCCTGGATTTTGAGCTTTGGAATTTGGAAGTTTTTCGAGCAATTAGGCTGTGTTTTTACATTTTTAGTAATGCCCCAAGCAGTTTTGGAAAAGTTTTCGCAATTTTTCAATTTTGTTTCAAATTTCACGTGGTTTTGCAGATTTTATTGTTTTCCGATATTGCTCTTGAAATTTCTAAAAAAAGTTTTAAATTGTTCATTTTCGGTGCTAATGTAAATCGAATGGTAAAATTTGAACCGTTCACGTAATTCTAAAATTTTCTTCGTCACCCAAGAATTTTGTTTTTGCTTGTTTGCGCTCTTTAAAATTTTTGAAAGGACAAGTTACATTTAAGTGATACACAAAAAGATTATGAAACGCGGTGTAAGCTTCATCTACGCTTTCAAGATTGTCTAAAAACGACCAGGACTCATTTTTTAAAAACGTATTCAAAAGGGCAATGTTTTCCGAGCTAGTGTCTCTTTTGATATTGGATGACGGGTGTTCAATTTCTGGCTGAAAGTTACTAATAGTGGTCTCCTGAGCGAAGTGGTCAGAGATGGCCGCATTGAAAACAGTAACTGAGGCGTTTGGAGTGTTTGTGATGACGTTGTCGATGGCTTTACTCGATGTGGCGGTCACTCGTGTTGGCGTGTTTACTGACCAGATCAATCCGAAAGAATTTAGGATTTAGAATTTAGGAAATCCTTCACGATAATTATGTTTCAACGAGGTTTCACTGATCAACGCTATACTCTTTGATCCCTTACATTTATTTCCATTATAAAAACGATAACAAATAAAATAATATATGCAAAAGAGTTATAATTTGACTAACAAGAAAATCGAGACCGTAATTAATTTATGAAAAATGGTTTCAAAAATTAAATTTTAATGATATAAAAAGATTATTCGCAAATTGTAATATTTTATACTTTGAGTTTTAACACCCTCAGTGTATACATTCTGTTTAGGAAATAAATCTAAGTATAAATCAGAAAATTTCTCTTCTCGATTATCAGTCTAAAACGCATACTACACAATAGCCGTATATATAAGTCTTTACAAGCAAAACATCAGTTATTAAGTACTTATAGATTGATCATAAATTAAAAAGAAGTAGCCCAAACAAATTTACAAAAGTTGAATATTTGTCCAGCATGGACAAAGGTTTTTTTATACTTTAAAATGCCCTTAGTTTTTGTGTCACGTGTACCTAATTTATAGTACACGTATTGTGTTGTTGATTTTTTTCATAGATGTTTCCATATCTGATGTTTATTTGTAGTCGTCTCATGGTGCATTATAAACTGTATTTTTCATATAGTTTTACAACCACAACAAGTTTGTATGGTTGTTATACAAATAACAACTTTTTAAAAATATCCTATAATTGGTTCATTTAATCATATAATTAATTGATAAATTTCACCCAACTTTAATAATAATAAGATTAATTACTTATAACGTTACACCAGCAATACCTTAACGAGATTGCTTTAAATCATAGTTTTAGATATTATGCTCATTTATAAGCTTCGATACTTTGAAGGCCTCGTAAGGAATTCATTAATATCATACGATGATAAAACAGTGAGAAGGATTCTCTCACAATGAGCCTCAGTTACCTCAGATGGTTACGTAATAAGTAAATAATAATCCCTCCGGTGTCTAAATTCTACTATGAGGTATTATATTTATTTTTGAGCACCTATGACTTTATTAATTTATAAGGAATTAATTGCTATCGCATGATGATAACTCGACGTACAGGATTGTCTCACAATGTGACATTGTTGCCTATTGAGAAACTCGCCTATTAATTACGTTTCGGGAAAGGGGTCACAAGCTAAACATAAGTATATTATAAGATAGCAGAATATACAAATTGGTTTAACATGTAATTGCTGCAATCTATATGAGTATAATTAGTATATCATACTTGTCATTGCTATTCTCCCTTACTACGATATATGATATTTATTCATGGAAATATAAAATACTGGAATAGATTTCGTTCTGTGACACTATTAGAGGTGAAATATTTTTTTTATTTTGAAGTTAATTTCATCAAAATTTTTAGAGAATACTTAAAAGTGCAAAAACGTGTAAGGTTTATTTTTATCTGAGTAATAAACATATCAAATTTAGTTTTATAATGTACAATACGGTTACCGTGATTATTATAAAAGTACAAAAAATATTTATAATGTAAACTTAAATATCATTGTCGATGCATTATAGTTATGTTATGTGTTATATTGTTATTTAGAAATTTATTAAAACTTCACTATTGTAGACTAATTACCTGTAGCATAAAATTTCATTAAAATAGTGTCTCTGGATCTTGTCTTCATTGTTTATGTTTGGTGCAAAAGCTACTGATTTGTGTTTGGTGCTATGTATAATCCTCTTAGTACCCAAATAGTACAGAGAGAATCAGTTTACAATATTATACATTATTTGATACCAGTCATACACCAACTTATATTGGAAGTTTTGACGTAGTTATATCAAAAATATATATAACCGTTAATGAGAAACATTTTACGTACTTGCGTTTTCCAGTAATCTTTCAAGCATTTCCAGTAAGTTAGATAATCGTAATGAGTTGAAATTAGTCCATGATTTTTATTTAAGATATAAACAAGAGTAACTCATTTTTATTTAACTGGTATAATTTAATAATTCAAAACTTAGTGCCAAACAATTGTGACATAAATATGTTCTAGAAGTTTTAACACATTCTATTAGTTACTAAAATTCACACCAGAGCTCTCATTCAGATTAAAAGAGATAATAACAGACCAACAAAAATTATACACTATTAGTATTACATAAATAGATTCCAATGATAGATTTACATGTTAAATGTTCTCTATGTAATATTGTTAATAAAATTTCTGTTTCATGACGAATAACGAGTTTCCTGAATAACAAATAATATGATTGCCTGAACAATCCTAGCACACGTCTTCGATAGAAATTTGAGTTAAACAACTGCTTCAGTACATAAAATCCAGGCGTTCTTTTCTCAGTTTCCAAGAAATGACGGATTTGGTAGTAATTTAGCGATAAAGTTTTTAAAATTCAATTTATAACTCTACACCCGAAAGTGATGTCTTAGCTATAAATGTTCTTAGCTAAGATGTAATTATAATACATATTCATTTGAATAAAAAGAGTGAAATAAGAGGACAAAAAATTAATGTAGCTTTAGAAATTGATTAATTTTTATTTTTAGGGGACATGTTTATAAATGACATGTTAATGTGAGGTACTACGTAGTTATAAAACATTGTTTTTGCAAATTTTTAAGTACGAAATCCACTACTAAGATATTTTTGTTAAATAAAAATTGGCCAAGAGAAAATGTTCTAAATTGTCAGATTAAAAGCCCTTAGTTGTATATAAGTGAGTTAATAAATGTTTGAGAAGTAACATGATAGAAGTGTCCAATCAACAACTAGTGCAATTTGTTGTTACAGGACTGTATAGTACTGATTAACTGATACAAACCCTTATTGCATGTCAGACTAGAGCATGCTGAGAACGTTCAATGACAAAGGTTAGAGTAAAACATACAAATAAGTACTTGTATTTTATGTACTACAATACGTGCAATAGCAATATATAAAAAATATGTTTATCCATAGAAACAACAACATACGTTTCGTTCAGTAATCTTTCTATATCTCAGTTTCTAATAAAAATTGATTGTTCGATTGCAAGCTCGTCCGGGAAACTCCACTAGGACACATCATGGCCAGGACCAGAACCAGAACTTACAGATGAGTTACTTTTATTATTCTTTTAGGAATCACAGGATCCGCTCCTCTATCTGTCTGTACCAAAGCAGTTTATACATCCTAGTTTTAGTGACAAAACGCCGGAACAGATAAATTTAGTGACAAAACTATTAATAAATAAACAACATTCAAATAAATGATGTTATTTGGTTGAGTGTTTTGTCTAGGTTTATTGAGGTTGTCAAAACCTACTTCTAAATATGCAAAACTTATGTTTTAAGCTGTTTATAATCCGTTCTGTACCCAAAGAATACAAGGAGAATCGTTTTGTAATTTGATATATTTATGGATTACAACAGAGTGGAATCAGACCTGATTTACGTAATTGATATAAAATCAAAATTAGTATAAGAGAAGCATCTTCTTACTTATGTCAAACAGCCTTCGTTTGGACATATTTTATGGACTAAATATTAAAATTTAAGTTACATTAATGTATGCCAGCTGAAAAATAATATCGGTGCTCGATTAAATCATGTCAAACTGTTTAAATTAAATATTAGACAAAATCTTAAACAGTAGTTTTTAAAAGAAAAATATTCTATAGCTTTTACCTTTGTTAATTTAGTTACTGAATCGTACACCAGAACTCTCTCCTGTCGAGGGTTTAATAACTCAGTTTCTTATTGGACGCAATTATGGCTTTTATAAATTAAAAATGTTCGCATTAAAATAATTTTATAATGTTCTTTTCGGGTCATAATAATACCTGCACCTTCTCATCTATAAGGCACACGCTAAAGAAATATTACATATTCTACTATCTTGGTAGTATGCGTTTACCGACTCAGCTATACTACGTAAAGGGTCAGAGTTTGAGTTCAGAATCGGACGTTCTATTCACGAACAATAGTCTTAAATTATACGGGTGCTAGTTATGAATGAACATTTAAATATTCTGAGTCCGTGTTTATAACTTAACTATTGAAGTATTTGTATAGTAATTATATTTTCAAGTATACCGTATTGTAGACAATTTGATCTAAATATTCCAAAGAATATAACTTAATGGAAGTGCTTTCTTAATAAAAAAAAAGAGAATGCATTGGGTGACAGACTTTACGTCCTGTTCAGATATGGACAAAACGCTCTTTAAAATAATAAGCTGTTATATACTAGATTTTGTGCTTAAACTTCTCTAATATGTTTATAGTGAAACTAAAAAAAAATACCTTATCTACATTTGAATATGAAACATAGTAAATCTTTTTTACATTCAAACAATAAAAATATGCATGCCGTAACGTGCGCAGTCAAAATAAAATTATAATTCCTTAAAGTACAGGAGGGTAATCAATGTAAACTGTGCAATAAATATGGAAAGTGAACTAAGCTAGTGTGACTACCCTATTAATGTTAGGGCAGTGGTTTGAACATTGCAGAATGGTTATCGAGATAGTTATACATTTCTATTTATTAATCATATTTAGGAGTTAATAGTTACAAAAAAATCGCAATGAAATATTTGAGAAACAAATGAAATATATTTAATCTTTACTTCCCACTAATTTTTTAAATAATTGATTGGTTTAAATTAACATTATGAAAATTGTATTTTGCTTCCCCTAAGAAATTATATAATTGCAGTTTAAATTTACAATGTACAGTGAAAACAGATTTTATTTAGTTATAACCCGTTGACAATTAATGAACAGGGTTTTTACAATGAGGAAGATTATCTTGATCAACAAATAACTTTCGGATATTTTGTGAGTTAAAAAAGAACTTGTGATTTATGTTTTTAAATCCTTTCAGTACTCTAAGTGTATAGGAAGAATCAGTTTATAATCATTTTGAACACATCTTCCTACATATATACTATTAGTTCATACATATGTGTTAAAAAGTGTAAAGATTATTTGAATATTATTTTCGTATTTTTTCCGAGCTAAAAAAACGAGATTTATGTTTTTGAATCATTTCAGTACTCAAGTTTACAGACAGAATCAGTTTAAAATCATTTCCCACTCATCGCCCTACCTGTATAATATCTGTAAAACATATTTGATAGAAAGTGTAAAGATTACTTCAAGAATTATTTTCGTATATTTTGTGAGCTAAAAAAAAAACTTGAGATTTATGTTTTTAAATTATTTCAGTACTCTGAGTGTACATAGTGAATGAGTTTACAATAATTTAGAACACATCGTCTCTGCTATATACTAACCGTTCATACATATATGATATATAGTGTAAAAATTACTTGGAGAACTAGTTACTTAAATATGTCTGATCACTTAGGCAAATAATAGCAGCGCAGTATTGAAAGTAATTTGGAATAAGCGAATGCTAGTTGGCATAGGAATAAAATTCACATCTTATTAACCTTTAATTGTTTACACTCAATAAAATAATAACTATAATCTTTATCTTTAAAACAATTCCTTTAAAAAAATATAAAACGTAAGTGATAGAACCTTTGTTCCTATTAGTTAAGAATGAAATAGATAATAATTAGTTTAATTAAAAATATGATTTGGAAATGTAATGTGCTATAAATTACATCACGTTAATTATCACGTAATGCCAAATTACTACGTACAATGCTGCTAAATTACTAAACAAGCAGCATGTCTTACTAAGTCCCTCATAAAGAAGTTGACGCTTAACTTCTAGATAAAACATTAAGAACCTCTTTGGGCATAACAAAGTTCCAGAAACCAAATGAAATCGCTACTAATGACGTCATGGAAAAAGCAACATTTAAAAGACAATTGGGAGATTCATATCTTAAGTTAAGACACTTTAATTCATTATAAAAGAGGTGGTTATTGTTCTTAGTATTAAAAGTGTAACCGTGTTAAAGTAAACAAAATTTTTTTTTTATTTTCACTATTTATTTCATCATTACGTAAATAATAAAAAGTAAATTTGATTAGTTTTGTTATCGTAATATTATTGTGCAAAATTTAAATGGGATAATTGTATAATCATGATAATGTGGAATTAAAAAGTATTTCATTATTTAAGGGTAACTTATACGAACCAGAATGGGGAGTTTGTTTTGGTAGGCCTCCTTGCCTAATGCCTAATCAGTCACGACAGGGAGTTTTGTTCGGGCGGGCCCCCTAGTCTTCAGAATTTCGTTATACACGATGTTCTTCGCGTAGACGACTTCATCAGATAACCTATCAGGACGGACAAGGACTACGATGGTTTCTGGGCGTCGAACTCTACTGAGCAGGACGTACAGCTGGCCGTGGGTAAAACAGGCAGTGCGAAGCTCGATTCCGACAAGATCGATTGTCTGACCTTGGCTATTGTGACAGGTCATCGAGTATGTCAGCATCAGAGGAAACTGACGTCGACGGACAAGTAACGGCGAACCTATAATGATCGCGAACCTACACTTATCCTAGGAATCCCGAGAGGTGCGCGTACTGATAATTATTGCTTGTTTGTGCATTAAAATATTCAATTCGTGACCAGAAGAATTGTTTACTGACTTCAGTAGGAAGTTTCTTATCTACACTTACTTAACATGAGATGTATAATTACCATGATAATTCAGGTATATGGTGTATTACATATGATTTCAGAACATTTAACTTAACAATTTTAGTTTGGCAAATCCTTTTGGATTATGTTGATATTTTCTACGAATGATTTGTTGAAGAGGGTTTCACAGATTAAAACCATACTAATCGCTTTCTTAAATTCTTTGCCTTATAAAATTTATAACAAAGAAAATTACATATGTTTAAAATGTTGAACATTGTGCGTTGTAAGATTGGAAATTATATATAAAAAAACCATAATTGTGAAAAATGCTTTCGAATGTTAGTTATATTTAAAGATATGAAATAGAATACTAATAATTATATAATTAATTAATACATTTCACTCTACTGTAATAATAATTTAATTGTTTAGCTTATAATGTTACACCAAGTAATACCGTAACTAGGTTGCTTTAAGTTATAGTTTTATATATTATGCTCATTTATGAGCTTTGATTCTTTGAAGGTTTTGTAAGGATTTCAAATGAATTATTTTCGTATAATGGGTAAAAACATTTAAAATTTTCTCACAATGAGCCTTAGTTACCTGGGATGCTTACTTAATATGTAAATAATAATATTTCTGGTGTACAAATTCTACTACGAAGTATTATATTTATTTGTGAGCCACAATTATTTTATTAATTTATAAAGAATGAATTGCTATCGCAAGATGATAAATTAACTTATAGGGTTATCTCACAATGTTGCTTTGTTGCCTATTGAGACACTCAATTATTAAATACATTTTGGGATGGGTCCAACAAGAGAAACATAAGTATATTATAAGATAGTGAATGTGCAGAATTGGTTGAATATGTTATTGCTGCCACCTACACGATCATAATTAGTATATCGTACTTGTCACTATATTCACCTTACTACGACGTATGATATTTAATCATGGGAATTAAAATACTGGAATAACTTTTCGATCTGTTAGAGGTGAATTATTTCATTTTTAATTTTTGAATTTTGAAGTTAGTTTCATGAAAATTATTAGGGTATACCTTAATATACAAATAACTAACCTTTGTTGTATGTAAGTAATAAACATATTACATTTATTTTAAAATATGTATAACGTGAGTATTACAAATAAAAAAAATTCGGATTTATAATATAAACTTAAATATATTTACTTACACGTGTCTTAGAGACATTTTCAGGCATTATATAGTGGTGTAAATATTGAAAATAATTTAAAACTAGTAAATGTTAGCTAACTTCGAATTAAGATTCTTAACGTACTGCGTTAATTTGTTTAAACTCAATCATTTCTAAAAACGTTGCTGTACAGATTTGAGGAGAATTATAGTCAATATATTTTACTTTATTCAATTAGTTGATGAGAGTACTACCAGAGGTTTCTTTTAATTGCCTTTTCTGGTTTTTATGTCAACACTTAGTTATAAAATTTTTCACTAAACTTGTTTATCGGAATGTAATTTTTATCACACACTGACAGGAAAGCCAATCTACTGCAAAATCATGGGACAAACAATCAAAATGTTTGCAAGCTATTTAACTTTAGAGGTGTTTATGTACAGATACCGGGAACAGGGTAACTGGGGCACTGGTTGTCACATACACATATTACATTAAACTAAATAAATGCTGGTAAAGATTGCTATTCAATATTTCTTGTGTTATTGGTTAAGCCCATGACGTAGTTATACTATAAACTGTATTTCTTAAGGAGATCTTTGAAATAAAGAATGTAAATTGTAAACTAGATTTTTGAAGAAACTCAAAACATTTCCAATTGGAAACTGAGGTGGATAGGTTTTTACAATAAGTACAAAATATACCATATTAAATACATCATTAATATAGTCGTCACTCTACTTCACAGACATATCAGAAATGGTTCCTCACTAACTGGAACATTGTAATGGTGAATGTTATTGAGAAACGTAACGACTCGATAACCATGCAGATAAAGTACTGTAACTCGCATAATGGCTTTAAATGTATATTAATTCTAAGTTTAAATGTAAGTTTTGTATTGCATTAAACCAGTTATTAGTAGACTTAATAGACTGGCTCCTTAGACATTTGTTGGGTTATTAGAAAATATTTGTTAAATCTTTTTCTTAAAATTAAATTCAGAGCTTGGGTTGATGTTTTAGGTGATGTCCGTGTTACTTAAAATTAAAAGGTATCACAAAGCACATATTTTGAGTTTACACCCTTAATTCCACGATTTAAATTAATTTATAATGGTAATAATTATACGTTATGTTCAGCTCTGCGTCCTTATATTGCCTCATTATATTCCATTTATGTTAGTTCTGTTATATTTTTAAAAATTAAATAATTCACTGAGCTTTACAATATAAATATTTTAATTTTGTCTGTCTGTCAGTTCGCACGATATCCCGAAAACGAACTGACTTTAGATTTCAACATTTGCATGATGGTTAATTTATATTTGAGAAACACTGTGTTTAATATTAGTATGTGAAGGGGGTTCGGCTCAAATTTAGCAAAAAAATTAAATTTTTTTTTATTTGTGAATTGTTTTCTAAAACTATTTACCTTTAATTTAACACAAATTTCATTTAAATAAGATGAGTATTAGTAGTTTTATTGATATTTTAGTTTGTGAAAGCACATGCATTTTTTACTGGTACCGTTGGTTAGCAACCTTGATTGTGCTCTTGAACACACTTTTTTATAATACACACCTACTATTTTAGGTTATATTGTTTGTTGTAACCTTCTTCCTACAGTTATGGCAGAGATAAAGCCCATTTTTAGAGATTTATCTCAAGAACATTTGTTTGCGGAAGTGCCTCCATGGTGGAACACAAAATCCTTGCGAGAGCCTGAACAGCATAATTTGGAACCGGTTACCGAAATCGATCATTGTGATGAAGAATACACTTGACTTGGGAATTTATGAAGCCATTGCTACCTTCAATGATGGCAATATCACAAAGTGTAAAATCCTGGGTAAATTTGGTATTTCCCCTGGCTAAATGTGCATAAACACAATGAAGAACTTTGACTTGACCCGGATTAAAAACGCTGAGAAAGATATGTTGGAAATCGAGAAAAAGTGCAGGAAACAGCGAGAGATTGCTAAGAAAAGACTAAGAGGACATGTATGAAGAGCAGGAAGATCCAGAAAACCCTTCATATGGGCCAGGCATGCACTAAGGTAGGATTACTTATGTCACTGTGGTTAAATGATGTTTACTAGCGATTTTCCAAAAAAAAAAACAGATTTTTTACACTTAAGAACAATTTTCTCCTAGACTACTTGGGTTATTGCATTGATTTTGGTTTTGTTTTGTTATTTACACTAAAATGAACAATATGAATGATGGGATATTCATTATTTATACGAAAATATATTTTTGTATTAAAAATAAATTTTAATTTTGAATGTTTTTTCAACATTTTTTCGTTTTAAATTAAAAATGTGTTATTTTCATTTAATTCAAAAACCCATCACTTAAATGTTAGGTATAAGGATAAGGATCAAAATTTTAAAAAATTAGCTTATTACCTCTAATGGTTTTGGAGTTGTGTGTTCCTAAGTTTGTGCTTTTTAACATGGAAAGGATAGGACGAGCCGAACCCCCACCAATTGGATTTTGATGAGCTTCAGCGAATATTTTTGCAAAGTTCTTATAGGTAATCATGATGGAAACGAGAAAATATTGAAGAAATAAATATGTAAAAAATTGAGTACTATTATGTAAGATTTTAACAAGTTACATTTTTATTCGCGGTTTAAAAATAAATTATAATATATTGCATCCAATTTTAAACGTTAGTGACAATATTGAATTTTATCGCACTCTCGCCTTTCACTTTTCACAGAAAACTGGTATAAAACTTTGAATGCCATTTCTACATAAAGAAAAATTAGTTATATATGATGGTGCATGTTCCAATCTCGGAATAAGGCTGAGTGTCAAAAAACTGTCTCGTTATTATTTTCATTTTTAATAATACATATTTTCGCAAGTCTATTACTCGTTACTGGTTAGCTTAAATTTTATCTAACGTTCTTGTAACTAATCTTTTAATACTTGCAACTAATACACATTTCTGTCTGACTAATAATCACCTGAGTAGGTTATGTTTAAGTGTTTACGTGTAATAATTTATATAACTGTGAAACAGGTTAGCAAATAAACATTATTTTAACACATATTGTTTTGTACTTCTCTTTGTACACAAAACAAAAATCAGTCAATCCAGTAATTCTGTACAGGACGCCATTGCTATTTTAAAATAATTAAATATTAAATCTGTAATTTGACAACTCTTTGCTTGAACTATATTATAATTTATTTGTCATAATAAGAACTTTGCATTGTATAGCAATAATAATTATAGAATATTAATGCAAAGGTGCACTTGCATATATATTGGGCTAATGCTAACAAAATTACTAGAATGTCCCTAGTAGACGTCTTCTAACGTAGCTGAATAATTCTGTCTCAACTTATCAACTCAAGGGCCAGAGTTCGAGTTCTGGTTTGTGCACGCTGTTTCCGCATAATAAAAATACAAACTACATACATAAAACTACTTCTTTGTTAGTATTTGAATTTAAATAACAGTATCAATAAAACCTAAAACTCGCTGCAAAATTTAACTTTTTGTTAAATTGGTTTAATTTCTTTCCAGTTCAGGAATTATAACTGTTCATATACTTGAATTTTTAGGTATTAAATTTACGAATGGCTTCAAATAATAGATTTGAATACTTATTAAATAACTGTTACGTTTAAGCTGAAGGCTACTAAAACTATTGATTTAGAAACACTTAAATAACTGTATAGAATATGTGTGTTACTACGTCTCTCTCATACTGTAAATGGAATGTTATAAAGAGAATATGAAAGTGAGATCAGTTTCAAGCATGTATATTTAGAGAGCCTAAAATAAATTGTGTTCCTATTATCTCGTTTATCCAAGAAAATTTTGTTTAGTTTCTCTGAAGATGTGTACTCCATTTCCTTTGAAAAAATATGAAGAATTCGTGTAATGTATCTGCTAGCTCTAACACAGTAATATTTATTTATACATTTACTTTCCCCAGAGGGTTCACTTCTGGTTGGTTTATACCTTCCGGTTGAACCCACACTAGGTACACCTTAAACCGATGTCACTTAAATCTGTACAACCTTATGGATAACCAGGAGTGGTACATGACTAACTTAAAATGTCGAGATTCTGCAAGGTAATTCGATATTTCTGATCTATTGCGGGAGATGACTGTTGGAGTTTGTAGTGTTTGTTCCCTATGAGTCAATGATACTTGCCAGCCTAGACAAGGGTGTGCCACCCGGAAATAGACGGAAATAGACCGGCTTTGATTGGAGAGGCTTGCTCAGAGCTGGCTTTCTCTTCTTACGCGCAAGAATCTAGGGGCTGGATAAATTTCACCAAATTTATTCTCTTTAATGGTGAGGCATTCATTAAATAATGTTTTTTCGAGGTCATAGATGAATTATAAAGTTGGGAAATAGACGTGTTTTTCTTAAATAGGCTTCTCGACCTTCATATGTATGCTTGTATATCTTCTTAAACGATGCACTTAGGCAAATTAAAATTTGCAACTAAAAATATAAATAATTTGAGCCAGAATCGTTTTTAAACCAGACATTCCAGGTTCTGGAATTCTAGGTTTTTAGAAGTCCCATTCAAGTATTATCCTACTGGAACGTAACATTAAAAATACTTGTTACATGTTCTGGCGACACAGTAGCAACAACACCTTCTTGATTAATTAACTAGCCGTACGTTTACATATTTTTAACTTGCAGAAAAATAAAAATTACAAACACCTACTTAGCCCAAATGTGAGTTAGCTTAAAAGAATTTTAGAGGAAAGTCATATTAACGTTATAAAATCAGTATAAAAATAAAGTAAATTGGTTTTTTTATTCTTCTGATATGGATGGAAATTTATTTGCACTATAATATTTCATCCGGAATTATGTATGCTTTACTATAAATCTATAAGTTTCAGAAGCGTAATATACAGGGGTCTTTTAAAAGTGCATTGTATGGCAGACTACTTGAATCTGATAGGATGTTATGTAGGTTTTGTAGATGTAGCTGTATAGTAACATGCCATGTCAAACGTGCATGTGGTTTGGATTTCAAAACAAGCATGATATAAATATGTTTATTTATGTGTTTGTAACTAGAGAATGTACGACTATGTTGTAGGGGAATTTTCTTGCCTTTAAGTAATAGACGCAGCGTAAGAAATGCCTGCACAGTTAAAAATTAAAAGACAATAGGGAAACAGCTGAAACATACCCAACAGTACAATATATACAAATTACGATATCCATAGAAACAAAAAGATGCAGGATTTGTTCAGTCATTTTTCTATAGCTCATTTTATGTTGAAAATTTTTCTATTTCGAGACACGTCCGGGAAACTCCTCCAGGATACAATATGGCCAGGACCAGGACCAGAAATTACAGATAAATTACTTTTTTTATTTTCTTAGAAATCACAGCATCTGCTCCTCGATCTCACACTACCGAGGCAGTTTACAAATCCTAGTTTTAGAGACAGAAAACCGGAACAGTTGCATTGACAACACTATTACTAAATTACAACATTGAAATACGTGTAAATCATTACATTGAGTCGATTTTTAGATTTATTAAGGTTGTCATATCTTTGTTTAAATACTGCAAATGTTGTGTTAAGGCTATTTATAATCCGCTCTATACTCAAAGAATACAGGGAGAATAGTTTTTGTAATATAACATAAACGAAATTGTGATACGTGGTGAAATTGGAAGTGTTTTTAAATATTTGATGAAAAATCAATACAATAAAACCTGTTTCTTATATATTTTATTACTTACGTCAAACCGCCTTCTTTCTGACGTATTGTCATGGAATAAATATTGAAATTTTAATAAACTTAGTGTATGCTTGCTAAATAATAGTATCTGTGATCTACTATATCATGTTACACTGTTAGTTTTAATTACATATAAAAAAAAGCATTATAAGGTAGTTTTGAAAAGAATAATATACTATAACTTTTAACTTTAAGAATTAGTTACTGAATCGTAAACCAGAACTCTCTCCTGTCGAGTTTTTGATAAATAATTTTCTTATTGGACTCCATTATTGCTTTCATAAATTAAAAAATTTACGAATTAAATAATTTTATATTATTTTTTTCAGGACAGGACTATAATACCTGCACCTTCTCATCTATTGGATACACGCTAAAGAAATATTACTAGAATGTGCCTGGTAGACATCTTCTACTGTCTTGGTAGTATGTGTTTACCGACTCAGTCATACCAGTAAAGCTTCAGAGTTTGAGTTCCGAATCGGACGCGCTATTTACTAATAATAGTCTTAATATACACGGGTGCTAGTTATGAATGGAAATTGTGTTATTCCGAGTCAAGCGTGATTATAACTAAACTAGTGAAGTATTTTTATAGTAATATTTTATATTTTATAAATGTTATGTTATATTTATATTTTCATTTTTTTTTAAATACGTTGAATGCTTGATTTAAGTATTACAAATAAAATAACTTAATGGAAGTAGTTTCTTAATGAAGAGAGATTTAAGCACAAAATCGACTATATAAATAAATAAATAAATATGTATATATATATATATATATATATATATATATAAAACAGTTTATTATTTTAAAATAATCTAATATGTTTATATTTATCTATACAATAAGTATGGAAAATTAATTAAGCTAGGTGACTAACCTGCTAGTGTTAGGGTAGTGGTTTGAACATTGCGGAATAGGAATGAAAACAGTTATAGTTTTCATTTTATCAGTCATATACAGGAGTTAATAATTTTAAACAAATCACGGTAAAATATTTGAAAATTAAACGAAATATTATTAAACTTGTCTTTACAATATATTTTTTTCAAATAATTGCTCATTTTAAATTAACTTAAGAAAATAGTATTTTCCTTCCCTAAGTAATTATATAACTGCAGTTTAAATGTGCAGTGAACAGTCAAACAGTTTCTATTTAGTTACAAACGCTTTTTAAATTAGCAGGGTTTTTACAATGAGGAAGATCATCTTGATTAACAAATAAGTTTCGTATATTTTGTGAGCTAAAGAAGAACTTGAGCTTTATGTTTTTATATCCTCTCAGTACACTAAGTGTGCAGAAAGAATCAGTTTACAATCATGTCCAACACATCGTCCAAGTTATACACTATCCGTTCATACATATTTGATAAAAAGTGTAAAGATTACTTGAAGAATTGATTTCGTATATTTTGTGAGCTAAGAAGAACATGAGATTTACGTTTTTAAATCCTTTCCGTACTATATAAATAACAATAGTCTTCTGTACATTAAGTGTACAAAAAGAATCACTTTACAATCAATTTCGACACATCGACCAAGCTATATAATATCCGTTCATACATATCAGATAAATAGTGTAAAGATACTTAGAGAATTATTTAAATAAATAGGTCTTAGAGATATCACTCAGGCATTTAATAACAGTGCAATATTGAACATGGTTTGAAATAATCGAATGCTAGTAGACTTAGGAACAACATTCATAGTTTCTTGCCATAGATTTTTTCATTTTGTAACAGATTTTATAGTTATTAAACATTTAGTTTCGGAAACATTACAGTTTTAATAAAATTATCTTTAAAAAAATTTTTTTTTTTTAATAAATATAAAACGTAACTGAGGTAACTTTGTTTTTATTAGTTAAGTATAAAACAGTTAATAAATAATTATTTTAATTAAAAATATCATTTGGAACTGAAACTACTCTATAAGTTATTAATTTTGTTAAGAATGTCTTAATGTCTGATTACTACGTACAATGCTGCTAAATTACTTAACAAACAGCATGCATTACTAAGTCTCTCATAAAGAGGTTAACGCTAAACATCTAGTCGAAAACGTTGAGAGCTTCTTTGGGCCTAACACGTTGCAGGAACAAAATTAAATGTTCTACCAATGAATTCATGGAAACATAGAAATATTTTAACATCAATTGGGAGATTTATATTTTATGTTAAGAACTTTATTAACTATACAAGAGGTGGAAATTGTTTTTTGTTAGGTTTTAAAAGCCCGTGTTAAGATCAAAAATCTTTTTATGTGTCGCTATCTTTTTTTTTACCGTTTAAGAAAATAATAAATAATAAATTTGATTATTATTGTAAACGTAATATTATTTTACAGAACTTAATTGGGATAATTATGTATTCCAGAGAATATGAAATTAAAAAATATTTCAAATTTAAAGATAACTTCACTTAAAAAGAAACTCAACCTGGTTTGTACATTTGATTATATAATATTACAACTCGCCCTAGGCCTCATAGAGGGATTTGGTGATTGGTTAAATTTTGAAAAGATGTTTTAAATTTTTGTGTTCAGTTTTATCCCTTTGGTTAAATTCGGAAATGAAGTTTCCAAATGTCATGTCGTGTCGTGTATTGTAGAATAATTAGAAATAGTAAAAGATGTCATATCGTACAGTTTCCCAGGATATTGCTTCCAAACTAATAATGTTACACATTTATCAGAGACGGGGAAAAAAACTTATAAAAATCTTTAGAGTTAAGTTTTATTTAACCCGTTTGTGCCTCTAAAATTTATGTGTTGGGGTAATCATACAACAAAACTTTAGCGTTATTAGTAATCGTGACGTCAGCAATATAGGGGATAGCTAAAACGTAAGCAGCAGTTTCAGTAAAATATTATTTTATATCCAAGGGAAACAAAATAGCATTTAAAATAATGTTTTAAAATAATTCTAAAGTTTTTATGTCGCTGCATTTTTCAAATTTCCTTCAACTCACAGCTAGTCGTGGAAGTAGCACCAGGAACACGATGTGATGGCCAGAAGCAGGACCAGGACTTACAAGGATGAGTTACTTTAATTCAATTTTAATCATAGATTTTACTTGCTATTTCTTGTTATACAAAGCAGTTTATATCCTAGTTTTAGCGATTATTTAAAGCACAAAACGCCACAATAGTTCATATGTAGCGCTAACAGAAGTACAAAATAAATATAGTTAATACACTGTATTTTTAAGTTTTGTGTAAAAGCTACTAATTCGTGTTTGGTGCTATGTATAATCCTCTTAGTACCCAAAGAGTACAGGGAGAATGTTTACAATATTTCGTATTGAATGGACACCAATAGATATATGAAGTTTTTGTATCAAAATAATGCTGATAGTCTTCTTTGACGTTTGATAAATCGTCCATTTTGAGTTTGTACCGCAAGGAAAAAACTGTCAACGCAGTCCTTTGTCTGGAGGAGATTGAGACTTAAACGCAAGATCGCCCGCGTCCGGCCTGATATAAGTCATCTTCCAGCTCCACCACGAAAATGCCCCCAGCCACACGGCATTCGTAGTTGCCAACTACCCTACCAAGAACAAGACTTCCATGGTGCCCCAATCTACTTACAGCCCTGACATAGCTCTGTGTGATTTTGTTTTGTTCCACCGACTGAAGAGAGAGCTGAAGGGAAAGCACTGGGATTCAGTGGGAAACATCCAAGCTGAAGTTATAAGAGTAATGAGAGGCGTTCCAGTGGAGGAGTTCCAGCGTGCTTTCCAAGTGTGGCAGAATTGTTTAAGCACGTGTATTGATGAAGGAGGAGATTATTTTTAAGTATTTTCACCATTTTTATCAATCGGATGATTAAATAATGTATTTTTCAGATAATGGTCATTATTTTAATTATGCACCCTATATACTCATGTCTCATCAGGTGCACAACTAAAAGCACTATGATGTTGACTGACACGATCCAAAAGCACGGTGGAGCTACTGAATCTTCAATAACGCAGATAAGGTGGGAAGGGCTGATTCCATACGTATGTTGAGTTTAGCTCTAGTTCACCTTCTTCTTAGTGCAGCGTCTAAAATCTGATTTCTCTTTCGCCTACGGGAAGAACGTAAGATTCTTTTTTGAATGGTTGTTTATATTTATATGTATGCCTGCAGGAAACAACAGTCTAATATAAGGTAATAGAGTTTTTAATCAGGAGAGATTAAGATTAAACAAAAAAAATGTTTCTCTCAGAATTACAACAAAGGGTAATCCTATATTAAATTGATTAAAAAAAAACATTTCTTTATATACTCTAAGAGTATTTTTAAATTTCAGGATATTAATGCACCGTCGTATTCTAAAAATCTGTGTTCATTAAACTATAACTGCTAAATGATATCTTAACCTATTGTTTTAAAGTATATATTACTTATGGAACTTATATTTATGTATGGGGCTTTTTAAAACTATGAATTCTCTTCGTATGTGATATCATAATAAAGCTCAACATTCTAAAAATTTTCTTTTGTCGTAAATAATCTAATCTCAAAATGTGCTTTTGTCATAAAGAATCTAAGACAAATACCATTATAGATAAGAGAGTATATTGTCTCGGATTCTACACATAAAAACAACATTAATTGTTTCTACCCCTTTTGTAGATATAAAATCCCTGCTTTGTTCTAAGGAATATTTCCTGCTTCTAATGGGTAAGTTAGTAACGTATTTTCACATCTTAAAGCTATCACATATATTGAGAAAAAATAACTAACGTCCCATTTCACTGTTCAGTGTGTTCCCCTAAGTTACTGGAGAAAATTGGCAAATGCCAGCTTGTTAATTACCTTAAAAACAATCAAATATAAGCGCAGTGTCAGTACAGGTTTCGGAACGATAAACATACTATTTCCCCATGAATTTGAATGTCAAGGAAATCAACGTCATCATCCGGGACTCCGTAGACGGCCTTCACCAGGAGGAGAGAAGCGCCGACTCTGTGGACACTGAGAACGATCATCATCTTGGCGTCAAAGTTCCTCTGCTGGAAACGATGCAACAGGCAAGGTTGTTCCAGATCCCATGCTCCGACTTAAGATCGGTTCAGAGTGTTTCATCATGAGGAATATTAACATCGCTGACAGACTTGTTTATTGGACTAAGGTCATTGTGACAACTATAACCACCTGGTTTTATTCCCGTCAGACTCCTGCACGACGCAAAACCTATCGGAATTCCTATAATAATGTTTAGGTTCACGATCATTAAAAGTTCACGGTTACTTTTCTGTCGACGTTTCCTCTGATGCTGGCATACTTGATGACCGGTAACAAGAGCCAAGGTCAGACAATCGATCTTGTCGGAATCGACCTTCGCACTGCCTGTTTTACCCACGGCCAGATGTACGTCCTGCTCAGTAGGGTTCGACGACCAGAAGAAATCGTGGTCCTTGTCCATCCTGATAGGGTATCTGATAAAGTCGCCTACGTGAAGAACATCGTGTACAGCGAACTTCTTCAGTAAACCAGATTGACCATCGTAAAAGTCTGGGGGGCCTGCACAAACAAAACTCACGTGGCGAGACATTTTACGTCATGCTTGCGTTTTAAATCATTGAAAAACTAACGGGCAAACAACAGTTTTTATCAACAATAAATAAGTTATTAGCAACTACGGTTTACTTTTCACTTCCTGCCAAACCTAACCTCGGACTTTAGTTATTACTACATTGTCCTTGTCTACTAGTTTTGCTATCAAATCACTTAACGTTAGAGAACAATTACGACGCGCACGATTCTCGAGAAGCGGATACAACTGTTAACATGAGATTTAGAAACCCCATTTCGAATTTATCCAATCAACAAATCTGTTTTATTCCCGAATTTGGGAGCGAGCAACTATGAAGCTTGGTGCGAGTTGTAATATTATACAATGAAATATACACAAACCGGGGTTGAGATTTTGTTTATAAGTGAAGTTACCTTAAATTTTTAAAAAATTAGTTCCATACTTTCAGGAATACACAACTATCCCAAATAAATTTTACACAATGATGTTACGCTTACAAAAATAATCACATTTATTACTTTTTATTTATGTAAATGGTGGAATAGTGACAAATAAAAAAACTAAATTGTTGATTTTAACACGGTTAAGCTTTTAAAATAAAAAAATTCTATCTATTTTATCGTAAATTAAAAGTTCTTAATTTTAAACATAAATCTCCCAATTGACTTTAAAATAATGCTCTGTTTCTATGAAGACGTTAGTAGCGATTTCATTTGGTTCTTGGAACTTTTTATGCCCAAAGAGTCTCTTTACGTTTCATCTAGAAGTTTAGCGTCAACCTCTAAATGAGGGACGTAATAATACATGCTGTTTGTTAAGTAATGTTAGCAGCATTTTACAAAGTAATCTGACATTACGTGATTCTTATAATAATTAACAACTAAAAGAGGAGCACAGTTCCGATTAATATTTATTAATTATAATAGTTTTTATCTCTTTTATTCTTTATTAATTGGGACATAGGTACTCTCAGTTACATTTTATAAACATCTTAAGAAGGAATTCTTTAAAGCCAAACAATTAACCTAAAGGTGTACTAAAAACATGAAACTGCATTTTTGATAACCACCAGATATGATAAAAAATCATCAATTGTGTTTTACTACGAGAGGAAACTAAAAGGCAACATTTAATTTCATTCGAAATGTCTATGAAGGTTGGCTTCAGTAACTAATTGGTTAAATCGTTCAATTACAGAACACATTTCTTCTTAAATCCATAAAATACCGCTTTATTGTTATTGAGTGTAAGCGATTGAATGTAATTAAGTTATGAGTTTTATTCCTAAGCCAACTAGCATTCACGAATATTAAATTACTCGTATTTTCAATATTGCACTACTATGAAATGCTTGAGTAATATCTCTCAGCTATATATAAGTTAATAATTTTCCTAGTAATCATTCCACTTTTTATCAGATATGTATAAGCTGATATTATATCATTTGGAAAATATATAAAAAATGGATGTAAACTTATTCTTTCTGTACACATTTAGTACTGAGTTACTGAAAGGATTCAAACCATAAATATCATGTTGAATTTTGTTTACTAAGTATTACTGTTGTCACTACAATTTCACTGTTCCGGTGTTCTGTCACTAAAACACTATTATGTGTAAACTGCTTTGTTAGTGAGAGATCGAGAAGAAAGTGTGATTTCTAAGAAAATTATATAAGAAACTCATCTGTAACTTCTGGTCCTGGTCCTGGCTATAATGTATCCTGGAGGAGTTTCCCGGAAGTTTGATCATAAACTGAGATATAGAAAAATTACTGAACAAAATGTTGTATCTTGTTGTTTCTATGGATATACATAATTTTTATATATTGCACTGTTGGGTATGATTCTGCTGTTTAATTATTTAATTTTAACGTTAACTTGTGCAGGCATGTTTTTCTTGGGTCACGTCTCTAACTGAAATGCAGCAAAATTCCCGTTATGCAATTATATAGTCGTAAGTTCTATATTTACAAATATATCAATAAATGTATCTATAACATGTTTGGTTTAAAATGCAACCCACAGACACGTGTGCCATGAAATTTAAATATACAGCCACATATACAAAACGTACATAGGTGTTGTAACATATCATATTTCGAGTAGTCTATAATACAGTGTACTTTTATGAATATTCCTCAAGAACTATTCCTAATCATACTTCATGAATACGTAAATAATAATATCATATAATCATTTGAAACAAGTTGTTTTACCATTGGCCCTGTTGAACCTTTTAAGGAAAATATTTATATCCATTGAAATATAATTACATGTTTTAAACTCAAAATGTTAAATAACAATTTACGCTAAATATTGCTTTATTTAAAAAAAAGTTAAAGTTTCATTTATAAATATATCTTCAACTATTCATTAAGAGACTTTGAAATTTCTGCTGTTTATTACGTTATTTTAAATATTATACCGTCATAATGTGAGTTTTTAATTACCTGACTGCTAAATAAAGCAAATATATTTAAACTGTTGAGGATTAGCTGAAAGTGGTACCAAAAGAGTACTGACTGTTATAGCCGTCTGATCCCAAAAGAGAAATAAAATAATCAATATTACGGCTGTTTAAGTTCTTTATTGGCGTTCTTACTTACTTATTTTGACTGGAAAAAGTGCAGTGTAATTATTGATATGAGGTGTTAGCTCCTAGCGATATTATATATAATCACAGCTTTGCAGCCAAATTTTCCAGTAATATTAGGCGCTATCCCTTTTTTTAGATATTGGTTCAGTTATTGTACTCGAAATTTGTTTACGCCATTGGTGAATATTTATACCTTTAAACATTATAGCCAATGCATCACTTAATTGTGTAGAGTTATTCATAAAATGTTAAACGCCTTTGCCAATAAGACAGGGGTGTAACACGGAAATAAAGAAATTATTCCAACAGTTGATGTTTATAAACTAAAGTTTAGACACTTGCATTGTTATTATTAAACGGTTATCTAACTTGGAAATATGATATGACGTATTGTTATAATGTTAAGAAAAGTTGTTTTCCAGGAATGTATTTTAGCCAGATTTTTCTCTCGTACGAACATAATCAAAGAAGTATAGTTTAGCTACAAGTATATAATATAGCCTATTCTCTGTGATATTAGTTAGTAGAGTATCATATAAAACAAATGCTTTTTACATTGTTGCAACTACTAGCAACACTGAAATTTAATACGCTTTTTGAAGAAAAACAATTGACAGACGTATTTCATAATCCAATTTTTAAGAGAAAACGGCCAAATTGTACTGGAGAATAAATATACTTTAAGCAAACTCTGAAAACAAATGTTTTTACTCTGTAGGATATTATTTTATTTTATAGATAACATACGAGGAGGTAAGCAGAAAAACAATCATCCAGTAAAGAAATTTTAACATTTCACGGACCTAATGACAGCTTGTGTTGCTTACTAAATGATAGTCTTTGTACTGAATGGACGAAACACATGGAGTTATATATAACTGAGGTCGTATTAATACATTTTTGATTCGCAAAATTTACTTATAAGTTTAATAATTGAGGTAATTAAAACCTACAAGCACCACTTCTACACGTTACAATAAAATAATGTCTTTCCACGTTGCTGCCAAAAAGAGTAATAGTGAATTTGATTGTTCAGGGGTGTGAGCTCAATGGTTCCAATGTTTGAATTTTGCCTACGAACGTGATAATTTACTAAAACTTTAAAAATTGACTTCCTTCCCTTCGATTTCGACTCACACGGGCGGCGTTAGCATCTTTGTTCGATATTGCAGCTGTAGTCGGAAAAGTTAAGATTGGCAAAGTTGTGGTCTAAACCATGAATACTGGAAGTACTCGAAATTGTACTCTTAGTTAAGAGCACTCGTAAACTTGCCTAAAACAAAATCTCAACATTATTAGCCACTTATCGAGACAAACTTATAACCATGGACAACATGGTCTCGTCAGTAGGACATCACCACAACTTATATATGAATTAATCTTCAATTAAAACATCATAAAAGGTAAAAAATAACTTTTTATGTACAATTTTACTTCCTATTACATTCAAATTAGGTGTCTCGCATAAAATGGCTATTTTATAATGTGAAAATATAACATTTTACTTACTGACAAGGCGTTCTAGGTGTTGCTTTGTAGCAATATGTTCGAATTAAAAGTTCGAGAGAGAAAAATATTATAAAGCGTACCGATTAGGTTATTACCACCACCAAGAATTTAGTTGTAAGAACATCAGATTAAACTTATGCTAACCAGTAACTAGTAACAGGGTTTCGATAATATGTATTATATAAAATGAAAAATAAATAAATTCACAGCTTCTATGACGCTCAGCCTAATTATATGCACCATTATATAAACTCAATCTTGCCTATGTAGTAATTTCATGCAAGGTTTTATACCAAAGTTTCTAGTAAGCAACCGAGGATAACAAGTTATATATTGTCAGCAACGTTTAAAATTGTCTGCCAATATATTATAATTTATTTTTACTCTACGAATAAAAATTTTACTTATCAAAATCTTACATGATAGTATTAAGTTTGTTTGCATATTTATTTATTCATTTATTTTTTAGTTTCCATCATTGTTACTCATAAGGCTTTTGCAAAAATATTCGTTTTCACTTATTGCAATCCCATCCGTTAACATGCACTAATATCAATAACTTTATTCCTGAAACATAATTTAAGCTTAATGCTAAGGTCTGTGGGTCGGTTGGTTTTCGCGATATCATACAGACTGACAGACAGACAAAATTTAAATATTTTAAGCCTCACGAATGATAGGTTTCACTAAAGCTCAGTGAAATACTTAAATGTTTTTTTATATAACAGAAATAACATAAGTGACATTACTGTGGTATTATAGGAACGCTGAGCTGAACATGGACGGGTACCAGATCCATGGTTGTCAAAGTTTTTAAACCTACATTTTACATTTTTTGAGCCTTATAACTATTATAATATTAAAACTTTATTGAATTAGTAGAATTAAGGGCGTAAAAATACTTTTGTGATTTACAGTTAATTTGAGAACCACGGACATCGTAAAAACAGCATAATAACAAGGTAGCACTGAAATTATTTTAAGAATCAGTTATCACAAATATTTTTCTGTAAAGCTTATAACTTGTTAAAAAAAACACAAACTATTAACTCATCTGAAACATATTTTTAACGTAGTTGGCGTAACCTTAACTAAAAATAAAGTTAGTGCTAATATTAATTTGAAGTCATTTTGCGGGATACTTTATCTGCATGGTTGTCGAAGTCGTTACGTTTCTTAATAACATTGACATTATTACACTGTTGTAGATCATTTGGAACCAAATCTAATATCACCTATAATAACAAGTTAAGCTCTGAAATTAATTTTAAGAATCAAATTTCACACAATATTTTCAGTAAACCTTACATGGTTTTAAAACAACACAGTTAATTCTTCTAATAAATATTTCAAAACAAAACTAAAAATAAACTTGGCATGATTGTTTGAAGGAATTTTAAAAGAGGTATGTTAATTAAATTTGTTATATAAACTCTAACCTGGCAGTATTTCAAAATATAGTATTCTTTAACTTGCCTTAGAGTTAAATTATTAACAATAGTGTAAATTAAATATTTAAAAGGTGAAAATAGAATCTAATATGTTGTTTCTATAATGGTATCCTTTAAATCGGCCATTTCTAATCTCTTGTTTAAATGTAAAAAACCCTCTGGTTGTAATCTCAGCAACTAAGTGTATACATTAAAAGATATAGACCATAATACTTCTTAAAACTGTACAATACCGTTTTTAGAAATAATTGAGTTTAATCAAATTACCACAATACTTTCTGAATTTTAATCTTAGATAAAACTAACATTCACTAATTTTTAATTATTATTATTATTTACAAAACTATAAAATGCTTAAAAAATTTCTCACAGACACATTTAAGTAAATAATTCTTATAGCAATCTTTACCCTTTTTATAAAATATGTATAAATTTATTTATTTAAACATTTACATAATGTATGAGAATTGTTGTAAACTGATTCTTTCTGTACACTTAGAGTACTGAAAGGATTTAAAACCTTAAATCAAATTCTTCCAGTTTGTTAGAATGTTTTATATTATAGAAAGGTATTTTTAATCAAGATAAATCATCACTAAACTAGAAAATAAACTTGTAGTAAAATTCTTTAAAAATCACAATCCCTTTAACTGCAAACGCGTTAAAATTTTATGGGTACTGTTTCACAGTTTTAGCTGTAATTTATCAACAACTGCAAAACTAGAATGTAAATTGCTTTGGGTAATAAGAACAGTTAAATAAAAACAACTTAGAACTGCAAATAACTAAAGTAACTCATCTATAAGTCCTTGTCTCGATCGTGGTATTCGCCATGGTGAAGAATTTCCACGTCCTGCGTGTTGAAACGGTTTCAAACCTCAAGCATTAAATTAAAAAATGAATATAGTCCTAGCCCTTATCGAGCTTTTGGCAATCGCACTTGTTCCTGGTTCTGCTTCTACAACCTAACTTGGTGGGAGTTCGTCAAATTTTGTAGACAACACTTTAGAACTTATCGAAAAACATTGAAATATTTTTCCTTTGTTGTTTCTATGGATATTACGAAAAATATTAATATGTACACTATTATGTATGTTTCCACTTGTTTATATTTTATTTTGGGTTTTACCTTTACTCGCTTGTTTACATCACGACTGCTACTGATATTAAACCTACTGTTGTTATCTGATTACCCAAACACATACTCACTATAGAGACAAGCATGTTTTGTTAACTGTCTTACATTATTATTTTTGAGATAAATTAACATATTTTAGATCTTATTTCTCGACACAATTTTCTATATATCAATTTATTGCTAATTAGTATACGTTCAACTAAAAGAGCCTTCGTAGATTTGATCATAGTTTTTCGCTCTGATGTATCTATTTCAAGTAGTCTACATTACGGTGCATGCGAACTGAAATGGTAATGTTACTTATGGTTAACAAGGTTCTATATTGATAGTTTATTAAACAAGCAATACATTATTTGAAAATTATGTTACAGGGTGAGGAATTAAATAATTTTTTATTTTGTTTTGAAACATTATTCACTGATCCGCATGTAAATTATTATCACCTGTGCACGACGAACAAAGTGTTGGCTATAACTATTTTTATTATATATCTAAACCAGTCTACAATGTTAAGTCCATTGCCCTAACACTAGTAGTTTTTTCGCACTAACTTATCTTTCCATACTTATTCCATAGTAGACAATGACTACTCTCATATACTAACTATTTAATATCTAACATTATTACACGTGTCATGTTATAGAATTTTTAAAATGTTGTGTATAAAATAATATAACTTATTACAACATGTAACTTAGCAGGGATCACTTCTGGCTGGTTTATACCTTCCAGTGGTACCTAAAATTGAGAGCAGCAAATATCTGTGTCACATAAACCTGGGTAACCTTACGGATGTTCAGGAACAGCATATCGCTAACCGAAATTTCGATATTCTGGGGTGCAAGGGTAATTCAATAGATGTGGTTTACTGCGGGAGAGGGCTGTTTGAGTTTGTGAAGTTTATTCCTAAGTGTCAGAGGTTCTTGCTTGCCTAAACATAAGAGTGTGCCACCCTATACCTGACTTGACTGGAGAGGCCAGTTCAGAGCAGGCCATCCCTTTTTGAGGACACATGACTTAATGAATGCCCTAAATTGTTCCTCATGGACCTCGATAAGAGGTGACCCTATCCCTAACATTACCCATCCAGAATATCCTATCACTTTGAATATAGCGCAAAAGTCCTTATAGGACTATGAGGAATTTATAAGATTTTTTCCCCAACAGAATAACAATATTTATATTATAAACGTTTAAAAATATAGAGTGTTCTATATGCAGTTTTTGGCGTGAAAATGCCTCATACAATATCAGCCGAGAGCGTAAAGGCATCAATCACATTAACAATTTATTTATTGAGAAACCTCCTTTATTAAGAAAAAGCTCTTATGTATTCTTAGGTTTTAAAATATATTCACTCTTAACTTTCAGATATAAGACTCTTTAACTTTAAAAATACGTGTTGGCCTTTTTTCCAAAATAAAGTATAGTCACACATTTATTGCGAACTTTTCTACATACTTCTTTTCAAACGCTAAACTTAGATCTAATCAATTTACAAATTTAATTTTCTTCCTGAAATAAGTGGCATCCTGTGGGATACGTTAGTTTATTGTGAGAAGATAAAGTAGATCATTTTTAAATTAATAAGACATGTTTGATGCATACTTAACTTCGCTGATTGCTAACAAAATGAGAAAGTATTCACAACCCTCGAGGTTTTATACCACTCAAGAAGGTTTACTTATACGTACTTCTGCTCTACTAAGATATTTCTGGTGGTGCACTCAAGTATTGTCACAGCCCATATAATTACCAAAATACTGGATACTGGATCTTCTTCCACATAAGATTGAGGTACCTTTCCTTTGCAGTTAAAAAGACGCCTACATTAAAAACTTACTTCGCTGTACTTCCTTGTTTCTTAAAGTCTTCTAGAATTTACATTAACATAACTCTTACATAATGTAAACACTCGGAATTTGAGTGCTTCTGGCCCCGGTGAGCTTCCAGTTTTAGGGGAGTTTCTAGACTTTAAGAACTCCCAGCTTTTTCCTCCCTCTAAGAGATTGCAGCCACTGGGAGCGCTACAACTATGGTATTTCCTAGCCTTTAAAGGATCTCAGTCACTGGATAACTCGCCATCTGATAGCTACCTAATCTCCGGCAGTTACCACTCTTTGGGAGGCCAAAACCCTTGAAGAGTTCACCCTCTACCAGTTCCCGGTTTGTTACTGCCGGCGGTTTCTACTGATTAAAGAACTGTAGCTCACGGTCTGCTTTAGCTCTTGCTCTCTTGGAGTTTTCTGGCATCTCGGTGCTTCCTCCCAAGCCTAGTATCACTTGGTATTTAAATCCTAGAGGCCTCTAAATAGCTCTCAAATTTGAGGGGTCGTAGCTTCTGACAGTTCCCGATCCAAGGAAGCGTTTGAAGTGTCTAGTATCTCCCAGCCGACGGGATGCTGTTGCTATTAAAGGGAATTGTTCTTGGTTGTGGTACATTCTTGGCTGTCTCGCAGGCTCTAAAAGGCGACTGGGTGATCACGAGTACCAGACGTTCATGTTTAGAGGTCCTTAGCCAAATAATACTCTACTAACGGACTGATTTTGAGGAGTTGCCTGCGCGAACAAACGATTTTTTAATGTTAAAATTGCAAAAACGTTCATTCCAAGTACTTTTAAAGTTCAGAGAGCCGTGCAGGACTGTTTTCAAAAGTTAGCAACTGTTGACTCTCCCGAGCCTCAAGATAGTTAAAACATCTTTATATGGTATGTAAAAATGTGAATTGACCAATATGCTCGTACTGAGGCTGGCGGAACGACCACACTGCAAGAAATAGGTCGACGATTCATGAACGCTTGCTCTCGCAGGGTTGAGTTCATCTGATCAGAAGATATAAGTTTGATATAAAAAATTCCCCTGTTTGAAACGCTGCCTATTGTCTCACGTATTACATACTTTAGATTAGTTTTTGCCAATAAAGTGAGAGGACATTATGATTATTAGAATGGTACCGGATTGAATTGGGAGTATTTGCTGATGAATGGGAAAGATCAAATAAATGGCTGTTTTAGGGGAATGTGGTAAGAAAAATCTCAGTTTCAGTATAATTTGTTTAATTGCCATTCAATTGAAACATTCGCTGCAATGAAGATTTGACTCTTAACTACTATTGACTGTTTATAACAAGGAACTATTTAATAAAGTAGATATAACGTTTATTGCAGAAACCAGCTTCAAAAAACTGCTATATTTCTGTATAATCTTTTAATCTCTTCTGACAGACATTGACTCCTGATTCCATAATCTAAATCTGATAACGTCTGATTTCAGACGATGCACTAAGCGTAATGTGAAATTAAGCTGAACTCAACGTTCGCACAGATATATCAGTTATTGTATTTAATTAATAAATTAACATAATTCATTTAAGTATTGCTAGTATTTAGCAATTAACATAAAATAATTTTTACTCATTGTTAAAATACAGACTACAACGAAATATTATTACGGCTGTAAAATATAGGAAAGATAATAGGGTAATTTTTGCAATTAAATAAAGACATTTAAGAGTTATAAACCACATATAACACTCCTATTGTGTTTTATTATTACCATGAACATTTCGAGTTTAGAGAATTTATCTTCAGGTATCAGGTTAAGGTACATCGTTTAGAAAAAAAAACAAATAACTGAACTAAATTAATATGTTAATTATAAATAAATCGGGAGCTACATTTATTCCTTAATTTATGTATAGTAAAATAATATTTGAAAGAATTAAAAATAATAAATATTATACGAAAACATGTTTTTCATTTATTAGCAAATCAGGATTAATTTGGGCTCTTTTGTAAATTTCTAAATGTTCTAAATTAGACATTAGCTGAATTTTTTTTGCATATGTGTACATTTCAAAATGTTTCGACATTTTGTACATTTAAAACCAGTATTGTTCAAATTAACAGCCGACTTTGATTTTGATTATTTCATGTCTTCAGTTATTTTACATGCTCCCTCAAACCATCTAATTTCGGAGGTTAAAACTAGTATACAGGTACATACCACATACTACTACTATGTATAAAACAAAACCAAATTCATATGAATACTTGTTCTATTTTGAGGAAAATAGTTAACCATTTCGGACTGAACGCATTGGGTACGGGGGTTAACAATAGGCCACAGTAAAAGGTTATTGGTTTTTTACAAAACGAATCAATATTATTTAATGATTGCAGCAATACTTCTAGTTTGAGAAATAAACTCAATAAAAATGTGAATGAGGATTCGGAACAATAACAGTACGTGCTACCTACCTGCTAGTCCTGATCCTGGCCCTGGTCCTCGGTGCCATTTAGGTATTGGTTAAACTCTGTTTTTGTGATTTAGAGAATTTTTACATAAAAACTAAAATATTGCATATAATAAAACAACTAAAATATCATTTCATTTTTGTTTCCCTGGATATGACTTTAATATCTTTGTTGAGTATTTTTCACATGTTTTCTAAATAGTATGAATATTGTGGCTTTACCTCACATCTACTACTAAAAGTAAAACCTAATTAATGTTACGTCGTTATACACTCATATGAGTACCATATCATAAAGACAAACATTGAAAAAAAAAACTAAATTTTTAAAATAATAATAAAATAAGGTTCCCTTATTTCAGTTTAGAGTATGTGTTAATATACTGTAATTACTGTAAAGACCATTTTATTATGGGATAACTTTCGATATGAACGTTTAAAATCTATTGATTAATTTCATCTCTTGAAAACCCTTATGTGAATTTGACAGGCTTTTGCTTTGCCATACCGTATTAATAATAATTACTTTTTTAAGTCCAGTTAATTTCAAGTTTATATTATCAATACATATTTAAAAAAACTTATTGCTTTAAGATTTTATTGAAAATTAAATAAGAACAGTTACAATGTTCAAAAGGCCTTTATTACTATGATTAAATAAACAAAAAAATAGCAGTCGTGGGACTGCCGATAGAAGTGAAAACGGAACTATTAAGTTGAGAGTAATTAAAAGTATTTGCAAAACAATTATATGAAATTTTTTATGTTTTATTTATTAGTTACATATGATGGGTTAAAACAAATCATGAACAAAATATAAATACAAAGTGGTTGAAAAAAATAATTAATATACAATTATCTTAACAATATCTTAATAAAAACAATAAATGAACATATTTCATAAAATCTAAAATTATTGTAACATTTTTTTTAATTTTCCAATTTTAAAATCCACGAAAAAATATTATCGAATAACTAGAAATCTATTTTACCACGCTAGTAAGATAAATCTCTTATACCGTAATTAATACTCATTTCATGATGAAAGAGGTTAAATATTAAAAACATAATTAAAATGAATAATGCTAAATTTTAAATAGAAATATTCGTACAAAATATTAAAAATGTTTAAAAATATATTCGTTGTTTTCATTATCCATTTATCTGTATAACTACGGATAAAGTATATAGATTGCAATAACAATTAAACCCACAATATTTTTAAGACTAATAAATTAGTTAAATTAACTTGGTTTCTTTCGTAAAGGTATTTTTATTGCACAATAAACTAATTTATTGAAGTTAATACGGTATCAGTGAGCCAATGCGCCAACTACAGTTCCGGCAGAAAACGTTCACTCATCACTTCATACGCTACTACAGGCTAAACTAAACTTCCAATAAAAAAATGATAAATTACAAAAAAAATATTCATATATTTTCACACAACTTTCTCGCTGACAAATTTTGTCTGACCAAAAAAATAAAAAAAATCCTCGCGCTTAACTACTTTTTTTCTTGTCATTGTAAACGCTATGTAAAATGTAAACAATAATCAAAATTATTTCGAAATTTTTTTTAATATTTAAAAATGTAAGCAATAGATTGCCAATATTAAGAGCTTTAATTTGACGCATCTTACAGAATTTTACGACATTGGCTTCACTTTTTAAATCGCGAGAGGAAGCCGTAAAGGTCACTGATTTTCGCAGTCTGTTTTCATACTCCGCCGGGACAGTTTTAACACAGCGAGACTGACTTTTTTCATGCAGGTTAGTAGTCCGCGGCCAAGACACTCTACTATTTTTCATTAGCATGTCGGTGACGCGAACCGAGGATTTTACCCTCTACCAAAACGCTCACAACGCGCCTCTAAAAGAAGTTTTCACTTCAATTATTTTTACATTAAGAACCCTTAAAACTATAAATATTGATTTTAATCGAAATACAAAGTTACACATATTGTTTTGTAAACCAATATTTATAATTCGCTAAACATTTGGAACTACTGATGGTAAACGCATAATTTTCACAACAAATTTTACGAGTCACAAAAATACCCATTTAATTTTGTTATAATTTACAAATCTCCATGAAAAATTAGTTTAATGTCATATCTAAGACAACTCATAGTCGTAAATCGATACTCATTTCGGCATTTGTATGAAAGTTTCATTCCGATCAATTCTAACTTAATTTAATTTTTTAACACAAAAGCAAACGAATATCAAACTATTAAGCAAAATTGGACTCATCGAAACAACACTATATGTTGTTTTAATGACACAGGTAGGAAAGCCATAGTAACATTTAACTAACACACAAAGCACGGATCTCAAAGTTCAAATCCCAGTATTAATTTACCTTTTTTGTAATATTTTGAGAATTATGTAATGTTCATTGGACGTCAACACAAAATGTTATCAGAAAAAATAAAGATGCTTAAGTGCCTGAAATTATTAGAAACAGTATCAGCCAACAGTAAGACATCCTGTCAGAACAACTTAAAGTTACACTAGTGTTTCAATTTGGGTACCTGTTTTATTGTTTTAACCATGATCACAGAAGTATTAGTCTACATTTTACAGAATACGTTGTGATAATAATGTTGAATGTGATGATAGAGAAATAGAAGTAAGAAACCATTTTAAACTCTTTCGGGGTTATGATGAGTCCGCATTTTAGACCATACGCTCCATGATATGTTGTTATATAAACTTAGTTAATTTTATGTTACATTTAACCTAATCCAATTCTATGGCCCCATTTATTGTGGTTATAGTTCTATTCACGACATATCTGTCTTTTTACAATACAAAATAGTAACCACGATTTATGTTACTCCCTGTACGCCATACTGTTGCTGGTGTTGACGTGTGATTGTGCGGTAACGGCTGGTACTTGACTACATAGAGGACTCTCATAGGCGGGCTGATTACTCCGAGTAACTGCGGCCTGGGCGTTTCTGAGCAATCTTTGTCTTAGATTTTTATAACTTATTCCCACAAAAGTTAAAGTAATTCATTACAAAAAATATAAAAAAATTTCAAATAAATATTTCTCAAAGTACTGCTAAGTTTTATTACTATCTAGTCCACGTGAAGGAAAAACTATATTCCAAACATAGCAGAAGCGTTTATTTTTTATTATATTCTTATTCTGAGGGTAAAAATACTAACGTGTAAATTTAAAAATGTGCCCCTTTTTGCTTAGTCTTTTTACTACGACTATAATTAAATCTTTTATTTGAATTTATCTTACATATGTTACTATTATTTGGAATACTCAGTCTCCTTCCTTAGTTCATGCTGGTAAATGAGTATGTTTGGAAAGTTAAATTACCCTAAAGAAGATCGTTTACACAACCACACAGCTTTCAATACTAGTTTAACATTAAAAATTTATGAGTGCTATATGTTACTGTAAAGAAGGTAGCCAACTATTATACTGGAAAGACTAATTTCAATAAGAAATAAGAATAAAGAATTTAATGATTAAAAGAATATAAGAATTAAATCAAAAGTCCTTGTTACGATTTTTACTTCCTCTAAACTATCAAGTTTGGTCAACTCTCTGGACGAGGCGTTCGCCGCGCACCAGTCC
>NW_025776549.1:0-81074 GCF_021130785.1 Homalodisca vitripennis
TATGGTCGCACATTAAAATAGTTTATATCTTTATAGTTAGGCAAAACTTGTATTGTAATCAATACCAAGTAAAAGTTTCCTTATTTTGTTAAAACCTAATTTGATTAAAGCCTATTAGCATTATCTTTGTTTTTCAGCCAAACGACGGAAAGAACGTTTCTCGTCGTACCGTCGCACAAGTGATCGACGCGCCGGTATCACTACTGATCCCGAGCAGAGCATCACTTCCAGCTAATGAACTAGAATCATCAAAGGTAAAATATGTTAACGAGACTAATAAGCCCCTAACTGTAACTTCATCCCTTTGACTGCCATTCGTTTGTAAGACTCAATCTGACGTTCGCTTCTTATAGCTTAATAAATAATTTATACTGCTTTACAAAAGTGACTGCTTTGTGATCATTTAATTTGAGTCAATAGAATAATTTTATTACAAAGACAATTTTCAGTGTCGGAAGATGAATCCAAACTTAATATTCAGAGTTGGGCAAATAACTGCCTTACATAAAAGTAAAACGTTGTAACTATGAGGGAACAAGCAACAATTGCCATATATCATGGACTTCGATAACTGCCAGGCGCCTACATGTTCCGTGTTGGTTTTTATTGTAAATGCGCTGTTGTTGTTGTGGAATGTACTTTTTATTGTAACTATTGATATATTTCTACAAGATATACAGTTTTAAGTGATATGTAATTGTATATTACAAGCAATTTTTAAAGAGTGTAAAGTAAATTGTAATATTATATTAATTACATTTTGGAGGTAGAGCCACATAGGACACGTAGGATATTTAGAAATTTCGTTGTTTATTATTAAGTATTTTGTTTCAATGTTAACTTTTTTGTTTGTTTGCATGTTAAAATATATAATCACTAATTATCCTTTACTAATTTAGTAAACAGTATAATTTTGAATTTTCCAGGATGAAAAATAAGGCAGTTATAAAAAACCAAGAGTTATAAATTACAGAAACTGTAAGATGGCCGACGACTTTAATAAATACAGAAGAGAGATTGTTACATAGCACAAACATTTTCGACGTGAAGATACACAAATTGTATCAGAAATGAAATTGATCGAAATATATGAAAATAATGAAGAACGAAGATTACATAGTCGAAAATAATTATACTCGAATGTAAATATCGCTAAAACAATTCAGATTTGATGTGAATTATCTCGCGAAGAAACTCCATGTGATGTAGCTGATATTGAATGTTACTAACAATTTTGCAATTTGAAAAAATGTACAACGATCCCAATTCTGATATTAACGATGATTTTAGTATAGCAATGCGCAATAAACTTTGACCATTCGTTAAAAAAATCAAATGTAATGTAACACTTTTTAATATCCTGCTATATGACGTTGAAATTTACCCAATTTTTTAGAAAAGAGGTCTGTGCTAAATATATATATATATATATATATATATATATATATATATATATATATATATATATATATATATATATATATGCTCCGTCACACCTCATTACATTTCATTATTGCAGACACCGTTCTCATTGACTAGTTGTTGACTACTTGTAGTTCCAGTCAAACATGCATTATATTACATGTTAGTTCAGATCAGATTTTTATATAACGGATTGTTTAAGTTTTGGTAGAGATTCAACTTTAACAGCATGTGAAAACATAAAAATATTTATTCCCTGTCCAAAACATACATCCACAGCCCGCCAAAAGAAGTACTCTCTTCAAGAATATTCAAACTTACCTTTTAAATTGCCATTTGTTGAAAATAGGCTATGTTGGCGACGCTTATGTGGAACACTGCCTCACGATCTGTTTAAGCGATATAATGCCTACGCTTAATGTGCATGAAATTGCATTAACAGTGTAGTATGCATTACAAAGTCACAAACCCGCAACAAACATTGTTTTCACAACATCTCTTAATACATGTTTAAATAGCAATGCAAACTGTTCAGTGAACTCATCAAAAGTTGTTCACTATATTATTTAATATAAGAATATAAAAAATATTTTCCTTGGAATAAGAAGATGGGAAATGCTAGTTGTAAATTTAAACAGTTTAAAAATAAATAGCACAAAAGAAGTATTGTGCAGCATCACGGAACATTCTGACACGTAAACTGTGGAATTACACAAAACATGAGGCATAGCCTAGAGATACGGCCGGATGGTGCAGTGACCTGACACGGATGATAAGCCCATCCGTCTGTGACCTGCGTGATAAAGCTTTACACATATTTCTACCTGACACAAACTGTGGTTAGGTTAACACCTTTACACACTGAATAGAAATAAAGCGAGACGTAAAGGGGGAAAGTCATTTAATAAACCATAAATTATTGTAATTTTCTTTACCAGACTGAAACAGAATTATATGTATGTAGTCAAACAACATCTTTGCTAATTGTCGGGTAAATTGTCAACCTATGGAACTGTGAGATATTTTTAGGCAAATGTATTATTCATTAAAAATAAAAAGTCCTTATTTAGTTTTGAAGCAATAATAGTTCATCGGGTTTTGACCATCATTACAATTTCAATTCTAAAAATATATTGAAAATATTTAAATCAATCTAATATTTTGTCCTCATAAAAAAATTAGTTTCATTGGAGTACTAATGTTTAACAGCTCCTAATTTTGAATGTTTTAGTTCCTAATTTTACGGAGACGATGTATATTTTACGGTTTATACACAATTTTAACCCAAAATAAAATTAACTTATGTACAAGTTGGGAACTACAATGCTTCTAGAACCAAATATTTTATATTATTTTTATATTAGGGTGAACCATGCCCTGAGACTGATAATAAGGAACTCTCAGAATAATACACTGGCTTTTGTCTTTGAGCAGCATGTTTTTCAGAAAAATTTTTAACATATGTCCTTAATTCTAAGTAATAAGTGTAATATATTTTTGTAGAAGCTAAAGAACACTTAAACGTGATAAAAATATACACTTCCTTGTGTATTTTTGTTTTAAATTTTATTTGTACACAAATTCAAATTTGTATTCAAATTTTTTTACTTCTAAGCTTCACTCCATGTAACTTTCATCTGACTGAGGTAGTAAGATAATGTAAATTTAAAAAATATACGCAGTTTTTGAATCGAACAAAAAGGTCAAACCATATATACACTTATTTAGAACACAAACAGCTTTTTTATAAAAATGTAAAGTACATGTATGTACCACTTTTTTGGAAGTACACGTCCATATACTGGTGTTTGATACTTCTTTGCGCAACAAAAATATCAGATAATGATGAATTTTTGTCACTGTCATTATCAATTTGTTCACAACCCAACTCACATTTTCACCAGTTTATAATCATCCAGACTACCTAACTACAAATGTGACAAATAAATATCACCATACGCTTCTTTCGCCTACATGTCACTTTCATCATCAGAACCAATATTTTCATCATCCTATATTAATTTTACGTATATCATTTGAACAACGATGATCGCTATAACAATAAATTATAAGCAATTAGGCTACGGAAATTTGACCGACGGTTGTACTGTCTTTATCAGTACAAAAGCGGTATTGACGAAAATCTGTACCGTCGTCAATCATTAATTGGATGGTTAATATGTAAATGAAACATGTTTAATTATATGTAAACTCCAATAGAACCGTACTGGCATAGTAAAATAGTAATACGAGTATTTAAAATTGTTTTTCATTATTTATTAAATTAAACAAACTCTCCAATAATATAAGGTTTTATTTTGTGTGGCCTTTCGTACTCATTGAGAACATATTCGGACCCACACAACTGAATAAAAGTAATAATAACAAAAATAACTTTAAAAATGTTGTAATAAATAAAAACATATGTCATTAAAAATACAAAGAGATAATATTCTATGACAGGACAGTATGTTACATGTATATATAAAAAAATACATTTGATATTTAGTAAGATCAAATAAAGTAATAGTGAATTTTGAAATATTTTCGGGGAGTTTGTTTAAATTAATATATTATTTCCAATAAGAAAAGAGCTTCAAGAATATATTGTTTTCATTTAATGAACGGAAACCAAGCTGTGAACAGTATTTTTTTCACAATTTTCCTGTTCCTTCTGTACATCAAGCTTAAATGGGAGTAAAAATAAATTATCACTATCTTTACCGTTGAAATATTAACGTATATTACGAAACAATGTGATTGTATAAAATACATGGACCTTTATAGAATCGTAGCACAAATATTTGACTTTCTCTTATAAGAAATTAAATATTTTCTTAAGAGCTAGCTGTGATATAAAGAAAATTGTGTTTGGACCAACAAGAACAATGCTAAGTTGCAGACACCGGTTACCTTCCTTTTAGTCCAATAAGTATGAGAAAAATCTAGTACAGTGCATGGTGTAACTTTATATAAGAAGTGATCAAAAATAAAATTAATATGGCCTTTGTGGTTGATACATAACAAACATGCTAACTGATAACGTATTAATTCTATTTATAAATACCAGAAAGGAATTACTAGCTCTAAGAATGATATACTTGCATAACCTTGTAATATGAGCCGACATAACGCCGCTCGCTGCACTGCCACTTATATCACATGTAGGCTGTCAGATGTTTCCCGGAAATGGTTCGTACTGGAATGTTGTACACGTTCAATTATAGCGATGACGAACAATTTGAAATGCTTTTATTAAAATGTTGTTTCAAATTGTATTATAAGACATGACTACATAACTTCGTAATCCAGTTATAAAGTGAATGAAAATTTTCCAGTGGCAGTAAACTGTCTAAAGACATTTCTCCTTGATCAATTACGTTTGGAACACGTACTTACTTTACGAAAGATATATACAAGAGTTGATATTTTTGGGCTTTTAAAAATAAAGTTAGTTATTAAAATTAAACATCAAAAGATTGGGTAGTAATACAAATACGTTATTGGCCGCTCGCTAATATAATAATATTACAATATTATTAAAAAAAACCAAATTATGAAACATAAACGTTAAGTTACAAGAGAAGACTATTTAAGCTACAGTAAAATTTTTTAACTCACAGAGTAAAAAGGATTGTTGACCATACATCTCATTTAAAATTTATAAAAGGGATGGTTTGAACTAAGTGAATTTTATTAAAACATTTATAGCATTTATTTGTAAAGAATTCCAGGTTTTTATGAGCCTATTATGCTTTACATTTATCACAGTTTCTTAAAGTATGTCATGCCTAAGCGTTTTTTATCTGATATTGAAATTATTGAAGTCAGATTTAGTTTATAATAAAATGTATGTATAGGTAGTAAACCTAAGAACCTATTGTGTTTTAAAACTCCACACAAGCAAGACTTTCTGGATTGAGTGCCCCATACCACCAATCCAGAAAATTTTTGACTGAAAAAAAAACAGAAAATAAACAGTTCCCGAATAAATCTGACAAAAAATTTCCTTAACTTTAAAACTTAAGTAACTTATTCTATTTATTTAGTTACAAGTTTTTTTAATGTGAGCTTGTATTAATATATTGCCAATTTAAAAACCTACTTATTTTACAGCTTAATAATAATATATTATGTCTGATAAATTCAATAACACTGTATTCCATTCTTAATGCAGTGTAAAATTCACTGACCTAATGTTGGTTTTAGGAATGTACCGTTCTAATGAAACAATCAGCAATGTAAAGTTACCGCAGTTGTGTTGTGGTCACTTAGTTTGACCGCACCGCTGACACCCGGCCACCTGCTGACACTTCATTCAGATGAAGTGTAAAATCTTTATTTCACTCTTTAATTATTCGTCTTATAAGTAATAAGAGAACACACTTTTTGAATTTTATTTTAACATACGTTATTTTAATTTATTTTATTATTATTTTAGTAAAATAGAATTAATTAAACTATGTTGTACAATGATTTTGGTATGTGTGGATGGATAAATAAAGCAATTGCATTAAATAACAAGGATTTGCATATCTTTAGTTCATTCATTGATAAATTATTTCCAGTAAACATTTACAAATTATGTCCCTCGATTTTATAATTCTCTTTCCGTAAACATCAGAACTGTAAACAGTTCATCGGGGGTTCAGGACGTCAAGATACTGCTATCTCTAGGGTTCTGGTTAAACATCACTAACTCATGTTACTGCTTTTTTCACGTTAATTTATATCACGATAAATAAAAACATATCTTGCAATACTAGGAATAGACTTGGATTAGAAACTCTCTCGCCTAAACGTGTATTGGTTCCCACGTAAACAACATTAAGTATACTATTTTATAGACAATAATTTTAAATATTGATTACTGAATAATTTAGCACTTGAAGTATAAATTCAAGTTAGAGTTTAAGTTGTAGTTAGGCTATAAAATAATTATGAAGCTATTTTAAATATATTATTAGTATAATAATATTTTGTAAATGTAGGCCACAAAATGGATAATACACCTTTGATGTATAAACTGAATGTGTTTGCAGTATTACTGGCATTGTTCAAATATTTATTTAAAACTCAAATTAAGATATGTAACCTAGCATAAAACTTTAACTCTTTGAAGAAATCATTTAAATAACGATTCAAGTGGATTTACATAATGTACGACCACATAACGTAATAATGGTGGGAAGGGTTGAAGCTATGTGCATTGTAGCTTAACACAATATTTACTTCATTGATATAGTTTTAATCAGTTACAATGTAAATTAAAACTAATCTTTTTGAGGAGGCAGATTCTAATATTTCAATACCATTTCACACCAAAAATTTATATGGGATTTACAATTTTTAATGCCAAATAGCTACAGGTGGCTGGCATATATATCTCAAAAAATATACTATAGTTCTACGAACATGTTAACCTTTTGTTTTAACTGTATAAATTTACTACATCGTCACATTAGAACGACATGATTTGCCATTGCACTTGCGTAGTAAAATTTCAAACCACACTCTTAATCCAATACAATAATCCCTTTATCAACAGCATTGGCTAAACATTATAGACTTACCAAACAATATGAATCTGACAAATCCGCGGAGCGCGTAACGGGCGGTAGATTGCCGCATATTATTTGACGTATTATCTCCATTCTAGATCGCATTAGAGATGAGGTATCGAGGTACAATCATATTAAGATGTAATGGGTTTCTCATCCGTAACAAACAGGATCAGTTGCGGTTCAATTACGAGAGCAATTTACTTTCGCGAATTGTTTAATAGTTTGTGTTATAGGATAATTCAACATTAATCTGTAACATGTATAGCTTTTTTTATACGAACGACTAATCATATATTGAATTTTGATTGACATATACCACTATCGTAATTGTTTTAAATATTTTCAATATTTATATCTTCATATACTTTGAAGATAAAAGCCAGTACAACAAATAAAGCAACTGACCCTTTATGTCAAAAGGTCGCCGCTTAATCGCCACAGGTCTGACGATATTGTTCACCAGTCGGCCCAAAGAGATAGTATCAACCACGGCTAAGATCTGGTCGTTTAGGGTTATTTAATGTCCAATATTTTAAATGGCCGCCATTCTGAAATGGATAGGTGTAAAATTAGAATTAAACGTGTTGAAATATACAATGTAAATGTTAATTGCCATACATTATTTGGTTAGTAAATGTTTACAAGGCTTACACAAAACACATACAGTACCTACATACACACAGAAAGAATATCTAAAACTTAAGTTTCCTTTCAATGAAGTTATTGAATTAAATACACAATAGTTTACGAAATGGGTTTTAATATTAATCAAGCACGTTTTTAACATAACATGTGAACAATTGATAACAACATGGGGCATCTCGCAGACCTTAACTGGATCTAAATAAATATTACTAAATGCTTTACATGTAACGGGTAAGAAAAAACTATGGAATAGTATTCCATTTCTGTTTCTCTCACCACAAGTTAATATGTGTATAAAATAATAAGATTTTTCTGAGACAGTGTTGAATGGCGACATTTGGTATTACAATGATCTTTTTTTTTATTGTAACATTAAACTGCCTACTTGTTCTAGGATGGATGTACAGCGTGTTTGGCGGCAATTAGTGGTCTAAATCCTAACCTTGTACCAAAACCTCACACTTTATCAAGGCTACTTTGAGCGATGAGTAGCTATGCCTACATTATCTGGCATTAAAAATCTTCCTTTCAAGGGCAGTTAATTTCTTCTTTTAATTTATGGCTAAAAACTTGTGTAAAACACTGGTTTTGATGCCAGTTTACTGTTAGAATAATATTTTTTTAAAGTAGTAAATTAAACTAGTAAACGAAAAAACTAAACTTGTTGGTCTCTTGTAGTTGTAGTGGAGGTATAAAAATATCTTCTAAGAAAGTGTTGGACTTCATTTTATGAATGAATTTAAAATCGGGAAACTGGCTGTTACTGCCTTATTTAGGTTCTACATAACTTTTTTTGTTTCTTCGCATCCATTATATAACGAGATGAGTTATGATGCCACTTAGACCATACTTTGACAACGTAGAATTTCATTGTGTCCTTGAAATAGTGTGATAAAGAGTATCCATTAGGCCATTCGCTGTCAGTTTCCAAAGTATCAAGATACCCAACCATTCAGGCTCACTTTATTTTTGGAAGTCTAAGGAACCATGTTATCAGGCATGATGACTTAGAGTGGCATCAATAGATGTATCTGAATTTGAATCATTGGTCTACATTTTGAGTTTTTAAGGCATTCACGATTGGTTTTATTTAAGGCTGTTTAGAATTTCATTATGTGGAGTAATATGACCAGTAAGACTGCTGAGGTATTGCAGACTTTTGATTGCATTAAATACACATAGACGAGGTATGCTGAGGTATGGGGATTATATAAGTTAATCTTAAGGTACGATCCTTGAGCTGAACCACGTGACCTTGGTTATTGCCCTTAAATATATACTAACTCGATTGGATGACTTATATTTCATGTTACTCATACAATCAAAGGTAAAATATATGAGACTGTATCGTCCATAATTGAATGGCAGTGCAAAAAAATTAAAATTGGAAGTAATCTACGATTAAAAAAAAATGCATGATGAAGTGCATATGGTATCGCAGACGCATACAAGAATCTATAAAGAGAAGTTTTTATCAGCAAACCTGGGATGTCACGATACCAATCATTATTAATTTTGTCTAAACAATGAAAAATATTGTACTTGGGTAGTATACAAGGGGGTATCTCGAAATCAACTATGAAAGTTCAACTCTTCCCAAACTACACTGAGGTTACTTGTGATCTGCAAAAACCGCATCACTGCAGTTTATGGTTGTTCAGTTCAATATCTCACAATCAGTGTTATTTACAACTTCAAATTAAAGCGCAAAATATCTTATAAGTATATATTTTATTAGCTGATTGAAACTTTATGTAATCATGCTACTAGATGCGTAAATCTGTGCTGTGCTACGATGTAATTATAACCAAAAAAATACGACATTTTCAATACAGAAAGCTCCTATAGAGTTATATCCAAGCCATAGAATACCTCTGTAGTTTTTATTCAATTTCTACTATACATACTTTTTTTATATAGCATTAAACACTGATTTAAGTTTTTTTGGTTCACTATAAAACATTAAGCAATAAGCACTTTAAATAATATATTTTAATAATATATCCCACAATAAAAAATATAGCTTCACAAAATTACTTCATTAGTGTAAAAATATATGTAAAATAAGTTATTTAAGACAAACAGCTTTGCAATTCTAGATGAACCATATATGGATTTTATAAATTAATGATATGATAGAAATTATTTTTTAAATTCTCAAAATGATTCAAGTGCTCTCAATGTAGTAGTACCTACATATGAATATATAAGTTTTATTCTATAGTGTGTACTTATGTATTGTTAATCGGCACATGCTATATTCAGTATGTTGCGATAATAATGTGCTGACTTTGATTTTTAAGGCATTTTGTTTATTAACTTCACGCCATTATACTTTAAATTTCTATTAAAAATGATACAGCTGCTAAGGTTTGTCAAAATAATTTGCAAGAGCGTCTAGTACACTTTTTATAAATTATTTGGATTGAAATCTGCCCAAAGTCTGTTCTAATAGAAGAAATGAAGTATAAAAACCTCAGAAGAGGCTGGGAATTAACAATATATTCAAAATTCTTCAGAAAAGAAACACGTAATTTGATCGTTTAAAATATATTTATTGAACAAATAACATTACCACATAGTACTTGACATCATATAAAACATATGTACATAAATTTTATACTTGAAAATATCTAATGTAGAGAAATATGTAAAAAATTAATACTTCATATTACGGATATCTTTTTAAATACCAAATATCTTTTAGTTTAGTTAAAGGTTAGACAGTTTATTAATCTGTAGTCGATGTTCCGTTGTTCTTTAGTGCAGTCTAAATAAGTAACACAAGTTAAATTCAAGTTCTTTAACGAAATCTGGTAAGCTGAGAGCTTTCGAGGTGAGAACACCTGCGACTCTTCTCTTCTCTCCACACCACTCCCTCCCAACACTTCTCCCATTTTGTCTACTTGGGAACTTATTTTCATTACGTTAGATTGTTTGTTAGTCAGATTTGTTTTATCTACGGAAGTCTAATCTGTCAAAGTAAACCGATAATACTTGTCGTAAGGTTTATGCATTTTGATATATTAAATATGAAATAGATACCAATACGTAACAGTAATGAAAATGTAAAAGGTTTTCATTAGTAATAGTCTTAGAATCTTTGGAGGTCAAGGCTTATACTATAAAACAGTCTTGAAATTTATTTCAGAAAGTGTCACTTAATGATCAGTACCATAAATATATCTTATAAGTATCCTTGGTACCCTCATATTGGAAGACTAGAAGTCATTATAAATATTTCCAATCAAAAGTTATAATATTAGTGCCTAATTATATCCCTCATAAAATAAATATCATAGTCCACAACTCCTCGAACAATGTTAACTATGAGATCTTTCTAAATTTCTCCAACAGGATTAAAAATGGGAGAAAAATAATTGCAAAGCTTAATTTCTTAAACATATGTATTTATATTGTTTGAAAAATTTCGAACTGCTATGTTAAAATTCCTGTGCCTTTTCAGCAATATAAAGATTCTCCTATTCTTGCTTCGAAGTTTCGTTAGTTTTCATTTTGCTTTCTGACTTCCATACCGTGGATTAATATAAAAACAAAAGAACATCCTGTACTACATCACATTCATTATTGATGAGATATAATTTGAAACATTCATCGATGTTGAATTAAAGTGGCTGTTAATTTTTCGCCTGAGATTTACCACTGTAATTCTAAGAATCTTCTAAAATATATTCAGGACAGAGTACGATAAGCGCACTTGGTCTTTACAAATCACTTATTACGATCATCGATACTTTATTTATCGAATAGCAGAAGTATTAACCGATACCATTAATCTAAAACAAATTTAAATATTTAAAAAGAATAGAAATATTTTAAACAATATCATACTGTCGTAAATAATAAATGGACCATAATCATTATTCATTTAATAAAATTGAGACAGGTGGCTTGGGAAAATATCATTTAAATAATAAAGAACACTTAATAAGATAACAAACAACTTTACACTGAGAAAGACACATTAGATCATCCTTTAGTGTTATTTTGTACAGTTTTATAAGGTAACAATAATTTTTATATATAAAATAAATCATTTTCAGAACAAATTTTGTTTGAGAGTATGAAAATGAGTATACATGTGGTGCAGATGATTTTGTTATTGTTCAAATTATTCACTATTTGTTGGTTATATTGATGATTATATTAATTAAATATCGATCAATAGCTTAAATATTAAAAATTGGGTCCGGTTATCGTACTCAATTCTATACCCACAATCCACACTCGTGATATATCTGTATATATCTCGTATATAAACTTGTTTAAGTTTACTATTTTTTAAGACGAAATGGAACATCAACGTACAAACGCTATAAAATAATCGATAAAGTTTACCAAATAATTAATAACCTTGGCAGGCTTCCCAGATTTAATTGAGACCTTAGTTAGTAGCTAGGGACTACATTAAGTGTATTCAATAATAATTAATTGCAGTGATGTACGCTTCAGAAAGCAGATGTAATAGTTAAATACTCCTACTCAAGACTCAGAGAAACTGGGTCAATGTAATCAACAGAGTTAGTGTCTATCAAGAGAAAAGTAGAAACACGTCATGTGTAAACCATTTAACGCACTGCTTGTGTGTTTATCACCAATCAACAAAACAATATCGAGTTCCTAACAACTTAACTTATCTTAGAGAATATCATAGTGTTTAACCATATTGGTTTTTAATGCTGTAAAAATTGATATAATTGACTTTAGCAGTGAGCTAGTCGGTTATTTTTGCTAGGACCAAATAATAAAGAACAGTAAAGAAATATAAAATAAAAGTAAAATAAAGTCTAACAATAATAAACTACACACAGTTCTCTGTAACAACTTAACTTTCACCGAAGCTACTATTCATATTTTCTCCAGTTTTAAAATCTCCAAAAGTTCAAAATAAAGTATGTGTTAAGATTGGTTTATTTATATTGTATCAATAGCTGTTATAAGTGGCATTGCAAGCACTTTAAAAAATTGAAGTTCTTATACCACTTATAACGTAAAAGCACTTATGATGTATTATGATGGAGTCCTATGACATTTTTAAAACTTTCCTAGGTATAAATTAGATTGATATTATTATATTATAAGGGTTTGTGGTTTAACCAAAATTTGTATAGTATTCTTTACACGATGTGGGCATTTAAGGTTCAAATCAACTATATTTCAAACGTCACAGCTGAATCTTTCTTGCTATCCCGAACAAGAATATCAAAAGCCACATGTCTAGAAATATACTTCAGTCAAAAGCGTTTTTTACACCCCTACTCATATACTTTCGATCCAGTAAGACTTTTTGGTACCATAATAGAGTTAACTTATACAGGAATGAAAAGCCAACTTTGGCAATGTAAATCCACTTACGGTGCTACATTTTACTGTGACTTATTAGCCCAATCTGTAAACTATATCCGTATTCTAGGAAATATATTTCGGTCCAAAACTTCTGCTTTCGGGTCTTGTAATGTGATGTCTGTCTAAAATATTTCTAGGGGTATACTTCAGTTTTACCTTTTTGGCGAGGTTCCCGCTGAAGGACTGAATGGCCTATTACGGCCTAAAGGGAAATTGTCCTTACTGCCCATCTTCTCACGATATAAATGAGAAATTCTAGTTAAGTTCATGCAATATTCAAAAATCATCATTTATGTAGTTTTGCGTTATATAAGTCTTGTTGTTTTTTGGACTTTAGTCTAGGAAAGAATGATCGTTGAGGAGTTTTCGTGTTTATATCTTTGGTTTTCCATAAGCTACTGTTAAAACGCCATATACAATTTCAAGAAGGCATGGAATATCTTACGTGAAAACATCCAAAGTTTTATTCTACAGCTGGTTTTTAAAAAGTATTTACCATTCAATAGATATTTTGTATTCGTTACTTTGCGCAATCTGGAATAAAATGTATACACACTTTTGCTTTCTGAATTGTACAATAAAATTGGTCAAGCACTGTACGTTTTATTATTTTAATAAATTTTTATGTAAAAAGATGACTCAGCCAATATTTTTATCTTTCCAGTGTCAGGCATATTTAGATTAGAAACATAATTACTACAACTTTCTTTGTATACTAAAACATTAGAGGTATTTTTTCTAATCTCTATATTCATATAAAATTCCTCGGATATCATTAAATATTTTATGAAAAGAATTAGTCGTATTGGTACTGCCGTTCTTAAGTGTAGCACTCAGCAACACATTTTACGAATTAATTTTCTTTTTAAGATGTGTTTATTTAATTACATTTAGGCATTAAGTAAACACCAAAGTATCTATTGTTAATTTGTAAGTCCAATTGCAGCAGTTACTGTAATTAGTCTCTTGCAATGAAAAAAATCACAAACGTTGTATAAAATTAGACAAATTAAAACATCTGAGATAAGTTGGGAGACTGAATTAAATTTGACTGGAAACAGCTGATTATCAATCTTCTCCTTGTATTGCTCAAGCCTTTGTGATTGGTAAGTGTGGAGGCAATTTAGTCAATATCTTCCATACTACTCCAGCTACTCGTTTCTGTTTGTTACGTTCCAGTTATAAAATGTTTGATTGTATTTCACTAGAAATAAAAAATCAATAAGATCTCACATCTTTGGAGAAATTTCGGTTTATATCAATTTTTTTAATATACTAAACATTATAATCTAATATACTCAAGTATCTTAGGCAGTTCCCTTTCATGAAAAAGAGTCGTCAATATGGTTTCTAGACTGTAACAACAATGTTGAAATACTTATAAAACTTTAGAATTAAAATGTTTTTTATTTTATATATGTTAATAATACCATTGTTATTTGTAGTAAGGTTTTTAAAAAGTCAAATTGTCTTCAAAATGTAAGTTATGATACAATACGTTTAATGTAGAGTTTTTTTATAAACATTCTTGGATTTATATTATTTTACAAATATTAATTTATATTATTTATTATATTAAATATACAACAGATTTATGGATCTGATAACAGAGCAGGAACCTGGCTTTAGTGGCCTATGATACGGAGTTTATTTACGAACAGCATGTTTACTCTACGTATTTATTAAAAAAACTATCTTAGCATACGTTGTGTTCTATTGGGGGTATACGAGTTGTTAAGGTGTAAAGCTATTAAATTTATGAATGGATTACGCTAATTTATAAGCTTTACAGAGTATAATATTATTTAATTTTGCTACAATATACTAATCAGATAAATCCTTGTGATAATTACTGATATTCTATAAATGTATGTGCTAGGATTTTTGATGATTACAAAATGAATTAATTTTTAAAACTATGTTTCAGATAACTGCAGTATATCTGGGGATGATGTGAGTTGTTTCATTTTGAGACTCGTATGTTTATATAATAGCGGTAAAACTATAACCTTGGATATTGTGATAGGGTTGGGAGTAGGAACGAGGGGTGGATATATAACTTCATAAGCAAAAATTACAAGAAACGTCCACAAAGGAATAAGACATGTAAATTAGACATTAATAAATTATAGATCTTTATTACTTTAAAACTGTTAGCTTTTATTACAATTGTATTAAATTGTTTGTATAAAACCAAAAAACAACCAAATTTAAAATGTTTTTTATGTTTTTTTTACAAAACATAATTTTTAATGATAATACAATTTTTACAGTATTCATATTGCTAATCTCAGAATAAAATAATACTGGTTAAATGAGTTATTGATAGCACGCTTTACAACATGTTTACTTTATTATTTTAAATAATAAAAGCATTAAATTATTAAAGCACTCAAACAGAAATCCCACTTTATATTACACGCATCAATTACAGTGACGTATTTTGCTCTTATAAAAGTCTAGAAAAGGTGAAAGAATATGATATCTATAAATCATTGACAGACGAGAAGACCTCACATCATATATTTCCTATATTCCGTGATTTATATTCCCAAGGGTCCATTCATCTTCACGTTTCGACGCTCACCGCGTCTCCTTTGTGTGGAGAGCGAGAGTTACCAGTTTACCCATAAGCTAATTGGTATACGTGCGTTCCCTCTGAAAAGTCACGGAGGCATTGAACCTGACATAATTCGTCTCTCAACTCGGAGACATTGACGTGACTGGAATAGACTTCCCAAGTGTCTAACTTAGACTAATAAACTGTTCACACACGTAAGCTAATTGTTATTACGTGCGTTCCCTATAAAAAGTTGCGGAGGCATTGAAACTCACATAATTCGTCTCTCAACTCGGAGGCATTGACGTGACTGGAATAGACTTCTCAAGCGTCTGACTTAGAATAATAAACTGTTCACACATAAGATAATTGTTATTACGTGCGTTTCCTCTGAATAGTTGCGGAGGCATTGAAACTCACATAATTCGTCTCTCAACTCGGAGGCATTGACGTGACTGGAATAGACTTCCCAAGCGTCTGACTTAGAATAATAAACTGTTCACACATAAGATAATTGTTATTACGTGCGTTTCCTCTGAATAGTTGCGGAGGCATTGAAACTCACATAATTCGTCTCTCAACTCGGAGGCATTGACGTGACTGGAATAGACTTCCCAAGCGTCTGACTTAGAATAATAAACTGTTCACACATAAGATAATTGGTATTACGTGCGTTTCCTCTGAAAAGTCACGGAGGCATTGAACCTGACATAATTCGTCTCTCAACTCGGAGGCATTGACGTGACTGGAATAGACTTCCCCAGCTACTAACTTAGACTAATAATCAGTTCACAGATAAGATAATTGGTATTACATGCGTTCCCTTTGAAAAGTCACGGAGGCATTGAACCTGAGATAATTCGTCTCTTAACTCGGAGGCATTGACGTGATTGGAACAGACTTCCCCAGCTTCTAACTTAGACTAATAATCAGTTCACATATAAGCTAATTAGTATTACGTGCGTTCCCTCTGAAAAGTTGCGGAGGCATTGAACCTGACATAATTCGTATCTCAACTCGGAGACATTATCGTGACAGAATCGTCTCCTAAGCGTCTGACTAAGACTAATAAATTGTTTCCATAAAGCTTTCTTTGATTACATATGAATATCTGAATATTAAATTTAAATTCGGGGAGCAATAACATGAGATGCCTTTAATATATCTTTGGAGGAAAATACATCAGAAAATTGTCTTTGTAAAAAGCTTGACATAGTGGTTCAACAGTTTATAACTTGTATGTTTTGAACACAGTCTATTTATACTATACCTCTCAAATTCCTAGACCCCTAATACTTACACGGGAGATACAAATATACCTTCCATTATAGACGTATATCAGATAAGTTTTATCTGGTTGTTATCTGGAAAGGTCTAATTTAAAATTGCATTTTAGTTTTGAAGCTCAATTTAAGCTATAAAACAGTGAGTAACTGGATAAATGTTTACTAGTTGGTATGTTAATACCAATAGAAAACTGGAAAGGTTTTATTATTTAGACTTAAATATGTGGCAGTATATATTTGTGTTTTACTAATGTAATGTACAAGCAAAACTAAGCTTTAAATAAATAGGTATCCGTCCATACATATGAAATACAAATGTGACGGCCTTAAATCAAATCAGAAATATTGTTTTTAAATGTATCACAGTTGTTTTGTAATGAATAAAGCTTATGGAGTGTGGTTTGCTCAAATTATATATAACTTTAAATTGATGTGCATATAGACTTAAAGATGCATTTACGATTTTCATGATTTTCCGTATGCCACTCCCGTTATGTAGACGTGTCAAGGTTGTTGCATAAGGATATTTCTGCATAACATTGTGCAGTTTGAATGCTGAGTCACCTCCAGCTCATGGTTTGTGATTGGATTATGTAGAGATCGTGTCAGAAACATAGTAGTGCACCCAGCTGTGCACTTGACGAGGCAATGATAATATCTCTTCAACTAGATTACACTCTACTTTAATATTTCTTTGTGCAAGTGTCTCTGATGTCAAAACTATTGAAAAGTTTGTTTGAGCTTCTTTTTTTTATCCCTTCAGAAGAACATGACGTCAGATTCCACGAGTCAATCATGTAACAGCTTCGGATTCCAGGCGCTGTGTCGATAGGAAGGTGAGCTGGATCTAAACTACTAACATTAATTTGCATTGAACCCTTTCCCCCACAGGTACATTATTGTGAATTTTGTAGCTTTTATATGCTTTGGATACAAAGTATGTACCTGCTATGTTTCATATATATGATAAATCATGTAAAGTCCATGCCTTTTTATTGCATTCATTTATTATTCCTAAGATTATTAGGCAGTAGTATTGCTTTAGAGACAGGTTACATCTTTTAATACGGAAATATACATTATAAGGATTAATGAAAACAAATTTAAGTGCATGATTGTGGTTCTAATATTTTTCGAGCTATTGGCTAATATGACATACGCAAGTGAGGCCTAATTCCTCTTAGTATACCAAAGATAGGTAACAGACTTTTACACCTTTATTTTGAAGTAAATGTACTGTATTTATGTACATATAGTTCAAGCCTTGGTATTATATTTAGAAGTAAAGTAAATTCATAAATTCTTATCGTAAGAAACTTATCTTTTGTATTGATGTAAAGTTTAAACAATACCTGTGATATATCCCAGGTCTATCTGCCTAAATCCACACTCACAATGATCTTGCAATCTGGTAGTATAAACCTAACAAACAACGGACACTGCTAGTGCAGCCAAATACAGTGTTCTGCTTTGTTTGTCTTCTATCACATAGTTTCTATAAGTTTTGCGTACTGAGCCATGGGCATACAATTACTAATAATAGGTGTATTTGGTGTTAGTATTACGAGGTATAATGATACATATGATATATTATCAATAAAGGTGGTCTATATATTAGCTGGGATGCCTCTATCGCTTGTTTAAAAAATCTCACTAATGCAAAGTACTACTAAGTTGCAAAACTGAAAACGAAAAAGTAAATGAAGTTTTATCAGCAAGGTAGTTGTAACCTATTCATAATAATTATCGTACAACCCAATTTATTTAAGGTATATCTATGTATTTATTATAATTATTTTAATCACGGTATAAGGAAGATTTGTGTTTAATCATTTGAAACTGATAATAATATTCATCACACAAGTTTTATTATACAAGTGTGTTTATTTATTTCAAATTAATTATAATTACGTACAAAGTATTACATGGATTAATAAAATATTTGATTATCAATGTAAGTCGTAACAATATAAAAATACTGAATGAAGAATTAACGTTTTTCTGAATTTTAAAATATTCGTTATTACCTAGTCTGCACTTCATAGAGTATATGACATTTTATGAGAGGGGTTATTAAGAAAGTAAAGTACTTTATTATAAGAATAGTAATATACAGTTAATTTAAAGGGTTTATAACAGAACACAAACTTTTAAACTTAAATTTTGTTGAAATATTTTCCTGATCATGAAATGTATAAATACAATTTTTAATTCAATATTTATATGAGAAAATTTTTGTCCTATTTTTGACACATCGTTAGTCCCATACATTACGTAAGAAGCGGGAGCTTAGGTAGCCTACATTACAAAAATATTATATTAACACTTATTTTGTAACTAGTATATAATGCCTTAAATAAAATTATGCAGTGATAGTTTATTTTCGTTGAGAGGTTTTTATTTTTGAAATTAAAAAAATATTCGATTTAAAAAGATACCCTGTCACAAAAAATGAATATAATTAACATTTTATACTCTTGTATTACGTGGTACAAATGATACTTAAACGAAATAATATCATATTGTAGAATAAAAATAAGAAACAAATACATATTTTAGTTTTTACTCATACAAGACTATTTAAATATAATTTTATTGTTTTTTATGCATGATAAGAGCCAGTTATTATCAGTTATGATCAACTCACAATACATTTTCTAACTTTATACGCATTGAATAAAATTTGCTGTGAATATTTGTGAAGACGAAACGGAAAAAGCAAATAAATAATTCAAAAATTGTCATACGCAGTAAGGTGTACAGATCTTCAACTATTGTGAAAACTTTCATTACGTTACATTTGTTTCTTTCAGGAACTAAGATGATTGGTTATAATTTGTAGTATATATACTGTATATTGTATTGTACTTATATTATATATAAGTACACTAGCATACTATATATGTGTGTGTGTGTTTATTATATTATATATATATATATATATATTTATTTATTTATCTATACAATATGATGAATAACTGTAAGTTTTGAGGAATTATATAATTGTAAAAGTATTAGCTAAGTATCAGAATTTATATTTATTTCCTGAAACACAGAATTCGTACTTAAAAAACTCAATACTTATGTACTAGTGAGTTTTAAAGTACCAAACTGTTAGAATTTTTGGAAGAGAGGGCATTTAACTTAAAGGTAATAAAAGAATATTTCAAAATTTGTAACAAGTAAAGTAAAGTATCTTACTTTTAGTTTCACATTGCAATGTTTGCTGAACACTCTAGGGAAATCTCTTTGTTATTTTAATCTCAATGTGTACGAGAGTGATGACCGAAGAAAATAATAGTTAGGATTAGACTTTGCTTGATAAAAAATCCTGAGTCAAAACTTACGAGATTACAGTTTATTAGTACTTTTCTCTTAATCATAGTTCTGCTATACAGCTTGTCTTCTGGTCACTGCTTCTACATTACTCAAATCGCTGAGAAAACCCAGAATGAGGTTCAATTGCCTACATTTATATTTTGAAATTTGTTATTATATTAATTTTAATAAACTAACCAATAAACCACATAATAGTATCAGGAGGTTGTGACTAAAACATTTACACTAAATAAGAGTTTATTTATAAATGGCACATTGTAAAATTATGCCTACTTAGTTAAACAAAAGATTTCTTTCTTTGAATAAATTGATAGCAGGAAATCATGAGTAATTCAAGGAACTACAGAGTTTTTTCTGGGTCATTTAATTTCTTAGATGCAGATATTTTAAACTCATCAGTAAATCTTATTGCTTCTGTTTCAATGATACTTATAGTTGCAACTAAGTATGGTTACAATAAATTGGCAATAGGTTTTCTCTACTAGTATAACAGGCCGTATGGTTTCAATGTTAATATATTCAATTTTTGTAACCGTATTTAGTTTAACTTATTCTGATGTTAAATTTAATTCAAGTTACTTTCCTTTATTTTAACTATTTATCTGTAAAGCAGTTTTAGATTAACTATTGTATATTTATTTTCTTAGATATTAGTATTAGTGACGAACCACAAAATGTGTAAAGAATCATTGTAGACAAATTACAATGGGGAAATAAAAAGATGACAATGATAACCTGGTGTTTAGGTTGTAGTGAAGATTATAATTAATTACGAGTGCTGTCTTCCGTATACAGAAAAATGGGGACACCCACTATTAAATAGCAATATAAAACCTAACGTACTTCTCTTTTATTATAATTTAAGTAACAATGAAAACCAATTTATACTACAACTTTATGACCAAAAACAACTCTATCTACAGCAATCATTCCATGCAAATGACACTCTTTAGTGTAAGTTTTTGTTATATTGTCCGTGACTAACTGTGACTGTACTATGGTCGAGATTACAGTCGCAATACAGGCCATCAGATGTTCCTGTTGCTGTGTGAAACTAGGATACAGTTCCCAAGTAAGGTATAATGTTTATATATCAGTGCACTCAGGGAATCTTACTCACTAATACCTAGTCTGAGATAATTCAAATAAAATCAAAATAATGATTATATATGCTATGATTATATATTGATAAGTTTTTGATATATATAAGTTTTGATATATGATAAGTTTTTTGTTGATTTTACCGAAATATACTCTTTTCAACCATCCTTATCGCAGATTATTTAGAAAAATATAATCTAACACGCAAAAATGTCTCATTACTTGCATAAACATAAAAAAGAGTTGTAAATGGGTCGCAACCAAGTATACGGGCTTTTTATCAATTAACTCTCTAAAATAATATCTATTCCGACCATTAAAATTCACAGGAACTTTGCGGGGGGGGAGATATTGCCCCTTGCCTAGCGTTTCTGCTATTAGTCGTGCTGTATTTACAATATTAAAATCAGTATAAGCCTCATCATAAAAGCCAAAAAAAAAGTTTTAATAAATTAAGTAATAGTTTATGCACAGAATAGAAGATTGAGAATTTTTTAGAAAAAGTTATACTAAATATTATACTCAACGAGAATAACTTCGCAACGCTTTATATCTGCCTGAGTGATAGCTATCGCTGATACCTGTATGGATCCAACAGCGATTAAAAAGGTGTAATTTACTAAACTGTAAGATAACTGTAATCCTAACTGTTTAAATACTCAATTTAATATTGGGTTTCTACACATAACGTTTTATACGACTCTTAATCAGCAGAATGACATGATTATATAGAATTTATAAGGTATAAAAAAATATCGGTGAGGTTAATATTTGTTCGTGATCCACTTGTAAACGTTATCAGGGAAGTTCACATTTACTCCAAAAACAAATATTTTTAAGCTCTTTACGGAAACAGTAACTATTCCGTTACGCGAAGCTTAGCCAAGAAACTTGTGATCTGGTGGGGATCTCACGATAATCTCCTTACTGTGGGCGATTTCAAGAAAAACATCTCACTTTTAAGTCTCTTATATTACACTTTGAGGGCTATAATATGTTATTAATTTAAGATTCTGTACCTTTATCTTCACTTTAACAGTAATTGTATCAATAAGTGATTAAGTGAATGGATGAATTAAAAATTTAAAACATTGATTACATGTCTAAATAATAAATTTAATAACTTTAACAAGTAGGTGTGATCGGATAAAATGTCCTTAGATATATGTGAAGAACAAATGAAAATATATCACATATTACGTCATATTATTTTGCATACTCTGCATCTGTAATAGGGTTGCAAGCCCTGGAGGAACTGTATTTGTCTTTTACTACTTCGCTTTAGCAAAGAACGAGGATATTTGAAGTTAACATGTCCTGCGTTCAACATACAAAACTTTTCAAGAAGCTCAACCAACCACAGGGTTAGAGGTGAAGTCGCAGCCCCTAGGAGATCCTTTTTTTTGTTTTTTAAGTTCTCTATGTCCTTCAGCGATTAAACGTATATTCTACTAGGGATCCCAGAATTACGTGAACCATAGGAAGATTGCAAGGGCTGAAAGTAGAGACTTTTTGACTAAAATTAGCTTCCTACTCCAAGTATGCATATCGTTTTCTATCGTGGCTAAAAAGTAATTTTTAATAGCGTGTGGAAAATAATTTAATCAAAGAAGAAGTGCCTATTCACGTCCTAAATTTAAAATAAGACCCGCTGAAAATTTGTTTTAACTTTTAGAATATATTGGCATTGAAATTTACACATAATAAATTTTACTACATTACACAAGTAGTTTCAGATTTGTATGGACTATTTTCCCACTCTGGTTTAAAATAATTCAATTGTTACTGAGATTGTTGGAGTTATTTATTCAAATATTACGTAAAGTTACAAATAATTTTGGTATTTCATTCGAACTTATGAAAACTATTTTTCTCTCTCACTTCAGGGTCTCGAAGTATCGCTTTTAAAACATTAAGTAATAGCGTGCAAATCCCGGGTACCTGTTAGTTTGAAAGAAAAAAGAGTTACAGTGTTTCGTTAATTGTACTAAACGACATTGATGTAGGGTTAGGTACAGTATTTCTTTTTTACTCTTCAAAGAAAATACGTTTTCGGCCGAATACCTGAAGTTGTATCTTATCAGTTGGTTTTAATTTTAAACCTATACATCTTAAGATCGATAGAATCCATTGGGTTCACGTGGACTGAATGGGATTCTCCTCCCGTTCTTTGTGAAGAAATTGCTTCAATCAACAGTAAAATTTAAATTTCACTTCAATTCCCATTTTGTGTATCGGCAACTTGAAATTCACTGATCAAGAGGAAAATGTTTGGGGGATTGTATCTTTGTAAGGGTACGAGGACAGCACTGTGACCTGGTCACGTGACTACGAATATATTATTTATTTACCTACATCGGAGACGTGATCCAATTACTAGTACTCTACTTTTTCATATTCTAGAACTATATTTTAGTATAGACGATGATCAATATATTTAGACAACTATACAAATCTATTTTAAACGTTTCTAAAATAGTAATATTATAATTGGTATCTTTCCTTAAAATGCAACCTTATTAACTCTTGAAACATTCTCTGATTCAGATTTATAACCTCTATGTATACCAGCATTACTGCTTAAGAGTATTGTGGAATACGTTACATTACGAAGAATAATTCATGTATAGAATAGTATTTCCTCTAATTAGAAAAAGTAACTCTGATTTAAACTTACTGCCAACTACATTTACCGGTACTTATATAAATTAATCTATAAAAATTTTACGGTTACTCAAACTGCATTATCGTTAATAAAAATGTACTTAAATAATGATTTTATTTTAGGTTTGATAGCAATTCAACTTTGATATAAGTGGGTTATTTCAATCGTATAGTAAGTTATTATAGCTGACACATTAATGTTAGTATTATATACAAATTAAATACATTATTACTTTTAACAGATTTTATCATTGAACTGAATCAAAGTAAGGCTGTTCTCTAGTCTATAACCTATGAGATCATTTGTAATGTATAAGCACAACCAGGTTTCCCTTGATATTTTTCATGAAAAAGAAATTGATAGCCAGCCACAGTAGTTTCGATAGATGTTTAATTGAGAGATCATCAAAATAGTTAAAAATTGAAATGGTAATTTTTATTGAAACAATTTTTTCTGTGTTTCTTGTTAGAATGTTAGAGTTTAAACTGACCCTTTTCACATTAATAACTGTTGTATAACCGTCATACCACTATTTAAGGAAAATGAAAATCGCTAGTTTTATGATCTGTATAAGGCTAGCTGGGTCGAATTTATTTGTCTGATTATTAACGATTCGATTCCAGAGAATAAGAAGAGTTCATATACAGATTAGAATACTAGATTATATTACTTTTTTAATCTGAACTGAAATAAGTTTTGTTTCTTTGCAACTGAAAACACCACTTTTAGGTTGAACTAATATTAAATGTAGATATATTTAAACTATATTAAATATTGTTAATTAAGTGTAACAAAGTTAAGATTATGAGCAAATCTATACCTATCTATCTATCTTATTTTGTTAAGTGTTGTATTAACAAAATTATCAAAAACAATAAATATAATTTAGTTACGTTTTTTTTTTTAGTACGAATAGTTACTTACGATTTAGTACGAATAGAGAAACTAGAAAGATGTACAGCTAGTATAAGGAATTTTCAACACAAACAACGGTAAAGTAGAAAAAACATATTGAAGGGAGAAACGTAAAAAATAAACCTTTGAGAAGGGTGGTGAAATTTGTTACCAAAATATGTTATTGTTGGTGTTATTTGTTAAAATAGTCTTTTAATAAGTATATTAAAATTGCACATTGATATCTGAATCCGTTTGGAATATATGCAGGCGTATCAGGACTTAATTTAAACACTTAGATGTAAGGGACTGTTTGCCCATAACTTTTGCCAGGGTCGTTGTACAAATTCTTTTTTCGTTTCATTATATTTCTTTTGAATTTCGCTTTCAATTAATTGACATGACACTAGAAATGGATTGCAATTTAAAATTTAAAAGTGATCCCCCTCTACCTATCTTAGAGAAAGAGGGGGGGGTATGTTTACATTCAAAAAAGACAAAAAAAGTATTTTAATAGGTATGGTGAAGATTTTACATGACCATCTATATCTGTTTGGAATATATTCAGGCGTATCAGGACTTCATCTGTTAGGTTTTATGAATTATTAATGTACGATATTCTCCAATTAGTCTTCGCCTTCAAGATAATCTTTATTTCCATCTTAAGTTCATGTAGTATTTTCTGTATGTAGATATATTTTTTACGCATACATATATATATTATGATATATTTTTTAGGATTAGTTGTATAATACCTATAAAGTTGTTTTGTATAAATATATTGTAGATTTCGTCAGCCTGCATAAGAATCTAACGAATTTTACAATTGCGTAAGTGTAAAATATACATTTAGCAAAAATTTAGTTCTCAACTCTTATTTCTATGTATTGCTATGTTCTTTATTCTTAACGGTTGACACATAACTTCTTTGCTGCTATTTTCTATGTCAAAAACATCTTTAATCCATCTTTATCCGCATCTTTTGCCACGTCTCAAAATGGACTTCTTATAAGTATTTCATTCCGTTACGCAATTCAATTTAGTTCAAACCGAACTTAAAGCAAAACACAAGTTCCTAGCACGAGTGCAGTGTCCTTACTACCGTACTACCGTATATTGCCAAAGGCTGGATGAGTGAAGAGATCCTCTTTCTCAAAAAGAAAGGCCAAATCTTATTCGGAAGATAGGAATAAGTAATGCAAGAAACGTCTTCACGTCTCCTATCCACCCCTCAGTGGCCGAGAACTAATATAAACTTACTATTTTGGGGTTAATATATTTTAGCTTGTACCAGAAATGTTTCCTAATACGTGTAGGCTATACACTTAGTTTCATTAAATTTTACATGTATTTATCTTATGGTGTCCAGTTTAATCATGTACTATTCCTGTTGTCCTTAAAATTATTCTTCCTCCCCAGTTAACTTTAGAGATGAAGTGATTTACTTTGGGGCATGTTTATATTACAAACTGAGGAGTTTTTATGTACTCAAATTTTTGACCACCCCTACCACCAAAATGGGGTAGTTTTGGGTTACGTAAAAATGTTGAAATAGGAACCCATTGCAAGTGACACATCATTTTAAATGTATTATAAAAATAAGAAGAATGGCAGAAGGTAAAGGTATCACACACAATTTAAGTTATAATAAAAGTTACTTAGGAAGTTAAAACGTTCTCTCAATGGATATTTTGAGAACATGTTACAAATCTCTATTCATAAAAAATCTTAATAGCGGGGTGAGAGACTTTTAAGACACTCGGTGTATTACATATCGAAATACGAAATCTAAAGCTACATGCTGTATAATAACAATATATTTCTTTATAAGATATAAGTACTAATTGTCACTGTAAAATTTACTTAAATAGTTAAAGGAACACAAATGTAACAGGCAGGTGAATTCAGGACATCTTGTAGCAACAAGGAGTGAAGAAGTAGTGCAAGTGTTGACTGAGTTCTCAGTAATATATGAAGTACGGTAGTAAAGTATTTCCTAGAAGTTTGTTTCGATGATATTTTAAAGCTTACCTCTTGATATACGTCACAATTAATTCCTTGCAGCACAGTGAAGTATAATATTATAACATGTATATTGACTAGATATGAACTAGTAGTTTATTTCAATGGATTTAAGAAGATATCATGTTTAAAATGAAGAAAAAATGAAGAAAACCCGAATGAAGGAGTCTAAAGAATATTAATAAGCAAACTAATTTGCTCTAGATAAATTAAAAGTTACAGAATAAATCTGTTTAATAAAAGTTTTTTAATTATAAAATAATGTACGTTCCTTTTATTACTGGAAACATCAGTAACATTTTTTTACAAACAAAACATGCTAAAGCCATCGTGATTAAAAAGTAATCATAACACCTTCAGTTTGTGATATTACTCAGTCAGCTGTTGAAAGATATTAATAATAAATTATTGTCTCGGAGCGAATTTACGACATGACATTATTTAACAACAATGTTACAAAGGAATAAAGTATGTCGTGTGTTGCAACTTTAAAAAAATTCAAATAAACTCAGTGGATAGTTTAATGTATTCTTTTTGGCAGATTCATCCCGAAATAAATGCTTTTTATCAAGTTACCGACGACAATACAAATCGTGCCCCGGAGTATTCTGAGATGAATTATTCATTGTTCCTCCAATTATCCAAGTTCAGTCTTCATCTAATAATGTGAACTTTGAGTTCTGGGACTTTGTTTATAAAAGCAGAGCGCGCCATACGAATATGCATGTGACAGGTTTAATATTGAGAATCGTAAAAATGAAATTATACAAACCAAATATTTGAATTATAAACTCCGTGAGACTTATGACCTTATGTAAATGTATTGCAAAACGTTTAATGTGGTAACTAAAAATCGCTAAAACTAAAAACGAGAAATAAAGTTTTAATTCATTTCAAACGTCCACTTTAAATGTTTACAAAGCTAGCCTCGATTATCGGCCTTAAATGTTTTATTAGGTAAAAGTAACGAAGCCTTTAGAGTCAATTTGAATGTTTGTTTGTGAGCACGTGTAAATAAACAGGTGATTTAACTTTTAGGTTTACACAAAGCAAACTTTTATGTATAGAAATTGCTCTAAATCTTTTGTTCTAAATGTAAAACACAAAGAATTTTATTCCAACACAAGTATCATGTTCAAACAGATCGATAAAAAGGAATCAAATGGTCTCTTAACGTATCCGTGGTTTGAGAGAGAACAAGGTACATTAAAATTGATCGGTATTTAGAGCACAAACAACCTTTCTATACTTCCTTTTATGTATTTTATATTCAGTATGATACAGAATTTCAGTATAATATTTTAGCTATCATTCTTAATACCATAATAAAATTATTTCCAATTGGTTTCATTTTTCCAACTATAAGCACCTTTATAGTTGTAAATTTAAGGTTTCGATATTCTTTCTGTGTGTATGTATTGTATGTGTTTTGTGTAAGCCTCGTAAACATTTACTAACCAAATAATGTATGGCAATTAACATTTACATTGTATATTTAAACATGTTGTAATTCTAATTTTACATCCATCCATTTCAGAATGGCGGCCATTTGAAAAGTTGGAATTTTAAATAGACTAGGTCTTAGCCGCGGTAGTTACTCTCTCTTTGGGCCAAGTGGTAAACAATGGCGCCGGACCTGTGGCGAGTAAGTAGCGACCTTTTTACATAAAAGGTGAGTTGCTTTATTTGTTATCTTGAACTTTTATCTTCAAAATATATGAAGATATAAATATTGAAAATATTATAATATAATTACGATATTGGTATATGTCGATCAAAATTCATTATGCGATTAGTCGTTCGTATAAAAATAATAAAGCTACAGCTGTTAAAGTTTTATGATGAATTAACCTATAACACAAACTATTAATTAATTCGCGAAAGTAAATTGCTCTCGTAATTGAACCACAACTGATCCTGTTTGTTATGGATGAGAAACCCATTAAATCTTAATATGATTGTACCTCGATACCTCATCTCTAATCCGATCTAGAATGGAGATAATATGTCAAGTAATATGCGGTAATCTACCGCCCATTACGTGCTCCGCGGATTTCTCAGATTCATATTATTGGGTAAGTCTATAATGTTAATCCAACCCTCTTGATAAAGGGATTATTGTATTGGATTAAGAGTGTAGTTTGAAAGTTTACTGTACATGTGGAAATGTGGATCAAACCGTTCCAATTCGACGATGTAGTAATATTTTTGTACAGTTTAAAAATAACTTTATCATGTTTATACACCTATAGTATATTTTTGGAGCAACTAATGCAGGCCTTTACTGCGATTTGCATTTAAAAGTCTTACGTACTTAGGCTGCTTTAAAAAAATTTATACATTACCATAACACAGGTATTAGGACACTTATGGTTGAGGAAAAAAAACTAATTTCCAATCAATGTTGAATAACCTTCCCGATTAAGGAGTTGAGCGGTCACAAATTAAACTTTACATTAATTATGACAATTTAAAATGATTCTTCATTTTGTACATCCTTATATCATGGCAAACGACGATGTGCCTTAAGCCAATGTTCATAATATGTAACCAAGTGTTGACTACTTCTAACTTCTGATAGTCATTTCCCATACAATTCTAAGCTGTTTCTATGCTTACAATAAGTATATTTTTATATTTTGAATACATAAAAACGTATAAAAAACAATTAAAATATGACAACTAATAACATCCTTTACTTTAGTATGATAAATATATCATTGTATTTTTTAATAACGGTGCCATGACGTTCTTGCTAATGCGTTCAGATCGCGACTCGTAGCGTCTGCACGTAGTGCCTGCGCATATTTTTGCGATTTACGCTTTTACTAGATGTACATCCGTATATTTTATCGATAATTATAAGTCATTTACTATTGAATTTTATGGAATAACCTGTTTTTTAAAACAGTGAAACATTATATTTGAATAAAATTCATTCTTAAATTAACCGCATTACTTCATGTATATATTTTTATAATTAGTCCTCTAGAACAAAAAAATTATATTTATAATTTTACAAATAATTAACAGATAATAGATTTAAGTATTATAGAAAATGGTACTCGTATTATATTAAAATCTTTTTCTACAAGCATTGAGCTATTTTTAATAAATTGTAGCCTATGTTATTGGGTTTGCAATGGTATGGAAATATTAGAATCTGCGTTCTAAAAACTAGATTATTATCAATTTGCATTGCAAGTGATTAAAGCTAGATCAACGCTGTGAGTATTGAATTAATCTCTAGTGTACATAGATTCTAACCTTTCCATCATAGCAACGTTATGTGTTCATACATTATGTAAATAAGGTCGAATAATATTTCTTAATGTTATCTTGGCTAGCTCGCGAATTGGAGTTCTATTCATTTCGTTTTCATGGCATCCGAAACACATTTGGTGGAGCCATTTTCTACTCCAAGTCTAATCCTAGTATTGCATACTATGTTTTTATTTTGCGTGAAATAAATTAATGTGGCAATATCTGTAACATGTGTTTGTAAGGTTTGATCTGAGCCCTAGAGGTCGCAGCATCTTGAACTCTTGAATGAACTGTTTACAGTTCTGATGTTTACGGAAAGAGAATTATAGAACCGAAGGAAATAATTTGTGAATCATTACTGGAAATAATGCATTAATTAATGTGCTACAGATATAGAAGTCCTTGCTATTTAATTTAATTTATGATTTATTTATATTACATAAAATAATAATTTTACAAAATTCACGTAGTTTACTTAATTTTATTTTAGACAAAAGATAACAAACATCATCATTTCATAATACCCATAGAAAGTGTGTGGAGGTGATTTTTTAATGATTATGTAATATATAAAAAATTCTAGTAATCAATTGTAATAAAACAAATGTTCTACAAATTAAAAGAGGGTTTCTTGGAACACACTTTCCAAATGTGAGAAATAGAAATACTCGTTGGTAATTTAATGGTTAAAGAATAACTAAAGATTGAAATAAGAATCTAACATTTCATTCCATCAGAATGAAGAGTCGACAAACTGTCCGGGTGTCAGCGGTGCGGCCAAACTAAGTGATCACAACACAACTGCCGTAACTTTACATTGCTGATTGTTTGATTAGAACGGGACATTCCTAAAACCAACATTAGGTTAGTGAATTTTACACTGCATTAAGAATGGAATACAGTGTTATTGAATTTATCAGACATAATATATTATTATTAAGCTGTAAAATTATTAGATTTTGAAATTGACGATATATTTATGCAAGCTCTCATTAATAAAGTTTGTACCAAAGAATAAGTTACTTGAGTTTTAAGATTAAGGAAACGTTCTCTCATATTTATTTTTAAACAGCATATTTTGTTTTTGCGGCCTTATTTTGATTAGTTTAACTGCACTTAATTACCAAGTTTAAATAATTATATGCGTTAGAGTAGAGTTTTAACAAAAAAGACAAATGTTAAAAGTTTTTCTGAAAAATATGCTACGCAAAGACAAAAACCAGTGTATCATTCTGAGAGTTCCTTATTATCAGTCGCAGGGCAAAATTCACCCAAATATACTTTTTTAATGTTTTATTTTGAAAATATTAGGATCTAGAAGCATTTTAGTTACTAACTTGTACATGAATTAATTTTATTTTGGTTAAAATTGTGTATAAACCGTAAAATATAGATAGTTTCCGTAAAATTATGAATTACAACATTTAAAATTAGGAGCTGTTAAACATTAGTATTCCAAATAAAAACTGATTTAAATATTTTCAATATATTTTTTTTTATTTAAATTGTAATAATGGTCAAAAATGCGATGAATTATTACTGCTTCAAAACTATATAAGGACTTTTATTTTCAATGAATAATAAATTTCCCTAAAATATCTCACTGTTCCATAGGTTGACAACTCAACCGCCTAATAAGCAAAGATGTTGCTTGACTATGTATATAATTCAGTTAAGTCTGGTAAAGAAAATTACATTAATTTATAGCTTATTAAACGTCTTTCCCCTTTACATCTCGCTTTATTTCTATTCAGTGTGTAAAGGTGTTAACCTAACCACAGTTTGTGTCAGGTAGAAATATGTGTAGCGCGTTATCACGCCCTGCAGGTCACAGACGGATGGGCTTATCATCCGTGTCAGGTCACTGCACCATCCGGCCGTATCTCTAGATTATGCCTCATGTTTTGTGTATTTCCACAATTTACGTGTCAGAATGATCCGTGATGCTTCACAGTACTTCTTTTGTGCTATTTATTTTCACACTATTCAAATTTACAACAATCATTTCTCATCTTCTTATCCCAAGGAAAATATTTTATATATTCTTATATTAAATAATATAGTGAACAACTTTTGATAAGTTCACTAAACAGTTTGCATTGCTATTTAAAAAATGTATTAAGTTTCCTTTCAATAAAGTTTTAGGGTTAAATACATCCTAGTTTACGAAATGCGTGTAAATATTAATCAAGCACGGTTTTTATCATAACATATGAACAATCGCTAACAATATGGAGCATCTCGCAGACCTTAACTGATTGTAAATAATAATACAAAATGCTTTACATGAAACGGGTAAGCCGAAACTAGGGAATAATAGTTCCCTTTCTGTTTCTCTCACAACAAGTTAATATGTGTATAACATAATTAGAGTTTTTTTGAGACAATTTTGAATGAAGACATTTGGTATTTACACAGATCTGATATAGTCATTTTTTTAAACTTCTCCCATTAAACTGCTTCGTTGATCCAGGATGGATGTAAAACATGTTTGTCGACGATTGGTGGTCTAAATCCAAACCTTGTACCAAAACCTCACACTTTATCAATGCTACTTTGAGCGATGAGTAGCTATGCCTACATTACCTGGCATTAAAAATCTTCATTTCAAGGTCAGTTAATTTCTTTTTTTAATTTGTGGCTAAGAACTTATGTAAAACCCTGGTTTTGATGCCACTTTACTGTTAGAATATAATTTTTTTTATAAAGTAGTAAATTAAACTTGTAAATGAAAAAGATAGTTACAGGCTGTTAGTTACTTGTAACTACTGTATAGGTATACAAATATCTTCTAGGAAAGTGTTGGGCTTCGTTTTATGAATGGATTTAAAATCTAGAAACCGGCTGTTACGGCTTTATTCAGGTTCTATATAACTTTATTTTGTTTCTTCGCATCCAGTATATAACGAGACAAGTTCTGATGCCACTTAGACCATACTTTGACAACGTAGAATTTCATTGTGTCCTTGAAATAGTCTGATAAAGAGACGAATATATGTATCCGTTAGGCCATTCGCTGTAATATTTTAATAAAAGTGCCAAAGTATCAAGATACCCAACCATTAAGGCTTGCTTTATTTTGGGAAGTCTAAGGAATCATGTTATCAGGCATGTGACTTAGAGTGGGATCAATAGATGTATCTGAATTTGAATGATTGGTCTACTCTTGGGGGTTTTTAAGGCATTCACGATTGGTTTTATTTAAGGCTGTTAATACAATTTCATTATGTGGAGTAATATGATCAGTAAGACTGCTGAGGTATTGCAGACCTTTGATTGTATTAGATACACATATACGAGGTATGCTGAGGTCTGGAGATTATTTAAGTTAATCTTAAGGTACGACCCTTGAGCTGAACCACGTAACCTTGGTTATTACCCTGAAATATATACTAACTCGATTGGATTAGTTATATCGTATGTTACTCATGCAATCAAAGGTAAAATATATGGGACTGTACCGTCCATAATTGAATGGCAGATTAAAAAATTTAAATGGAAGTAATCTACGAGTAAAAAACTATGCATGATGAAGTTCATATGGTATCGCAGACGCATACAAGAATCTATAACAAGAAGTTTTTATCAGCATACCTGGGATGACACGATACCAATCATTATTAATTTTGTCTAAACGATGACAAATACTCTACTTGGGCAGTATACAAGGGTATATCCTGAAATCAACTTTGAAAGTTCAACTTTTCCCAACCAACACTGAGGTTAGTTACAATCTCTAAAAACCGCATCTCCCCAGTTTATGGTCGTTCAGTGTAATATTTCGTCTACAACTAGTGTTATTTGCAACTGTAAATTAAACCGCAACATATCTTTTACGTAAATATTTTATTAGCTGAGTGAAACTTTATGTAATCAAGCCACTAGATGCGTAAATCTGTACTGTGTTATGACTTAATTAAAATCACAAAAATACGACATTTTCAATACAGAAACCTTGTATAGAGTTACATACAAACCATACAAAACATCTGTAGTTTTTATTGAGTTTCTACTATACATACTTTTTTTATAACATTAAACACTGATTCTAATTGTTTTGGGTTCGGTAAATAAAAATTAAGCAATAAGCAACTTACGTAATATATTTTAATAATATATCCCACATAAAAAAATTTGGCTTCACAAAATTACTTCATTAGTGTAAAAATATATGTAAAATAAGATATTAATGACAAACGGTTTCGCAATTGTATACGAACCGTATATGGATTTTATAAATTATATTATAGCGATTTTTGTATAAATTCTCAAAATGATTCAAGTGCTCTCAATGTAGTTGTACCTACATATGAATAAAAAACTTTTATTTTATAGTATGTGCACTAATGTATTGTTAATCGGCATATGTTATATTCAGTATGTTACGATAATAATGTGCTTACTTTGATTTTCAAGGCATTTTGTTTATAACTTCACGCCATTATACTTTAAATTTATATTAAAAATTATACAGCTGCTAAGGTTTGTCAAAATAATTTGCAAGATCGTCTAGTACATTGTGTATGAATGATTTGGATTAAAATCCGCCCAACGAAAATATATTTGTGCTAAAAGAAGAAATGAAGTACACAAACCTCAGAAGAGGCTGGGAATTAAGAATACTATTGAAATTCTTTAGAAAATAAACAAATAATATGTTCGTATAAAATATATTTATTGAATAAATAACACTACCAGATAGTACTTTACATATAATAAAACACATGTACATTAATTCGATACTTGAAAATATCTAATGTAGAGAAATATGTGAAAAATTAATACCTCATATTACGGTAATCTCTTTAACTACTAATAATCTTTTAGTTTCTTTAAAGGTAAGACCGTTTAATAATCTGTAGTAGATGTTCAGTTGTTCTTTAGTGCAGTGTAAATAAGTAACACAAGTTAAATTCAAGTTCTTTAACGAAATCTGGTACGTTGAGAGCTTTCGAGGTGAGAACACCTGTGACTCTTCTCCTTTCACTCCCCCCCCCTATCTTACCCGTCTCACACTTCCCCTGTTTACTTGGAAACTTATTTTCATTACGTTAGATTGTTTGTTAGTCAGATTTTTTTTACCTATGGAAGTCTAATCTGTCAAAGTAAACCGATCATACTTGTCATACGGTTTATACATTTTCATACATTAAATATGAAATAGATTCAAGTACGTAACAGCAATAAAAAATCAAAAGGTTTTCATTAGTAATAGTCTTAGAATATTTGAAGGTCAAAGCTTATACAATACAAAGAAATTTACATTTATTTCAGTAAGTGTCATTTAATTAATAATACCATAAATATATCTTATAAGATTTAAAAATTTAAATTTACAGCTTTGTTCCTTAGACATTGTATTTGGTGATGACTTTAGTAGGTTTTCACACCTCCCATCCCTATAAGTATTCTTGGTACCCTTATATTGGAAAAAATAGAAGCCTATATAAATATTTCCAATCAAAAATGATGATATTATTGTCTAATTGTATCCCTTATAAAATAAATATCGTAGTCCACAACTTCTCGAGCAATGTTAACTATGAAATCTTTCTAAATTGTTCCAACAGGATTAAAAATGGAAGAAAAATTATTGAAAAGCCTTATTTCTGAAACATATGTATTCATATTTTTAGAAAATTTTGAACTGCTATGTTCAAATTGCCTGTGACCTTTCAGCAATATAAAGATTCTCCTATTCTGGCTTCGAAGTTACGTTAGTTTTCATTTTGCTTTCTGACTTCCGAACCGTGGATTAGCACAAAAAGAACATACTCTACTACATCACATTTATTAATTATGTGATATAATTTGAAACTTTCATCGATGTTGAATTAAAGTGGCTGTTAATTTAGTCGCTTGAGCTCCGCCACTGTAATTCTAATAATCTTCTAAGATATATCCAGGACAGAGTAAGATAAGCGGACTTTACATCACTTATTGCAATCATCGATATTTTATTTATCGAACAGCAGAAATATTAAGCGATACTATTAATCTAAAATAAATATAAATGTTTAAAAATAATAATATAAATATTTTAAACGATTTCATTATGTCATAAGTAACAAACAATGTATTTAAATAATCTGATAGTAATAATCTTGGGAACATAATCATTACTCAAGCAATAAAATTTAGACAATTGGCTTGGAAAAATATCATTTAATTATTGTTGAATTATGTTGAACACGTAACAACAAAACAAACAACTTAAGACTGAGAAAGACACATTAAATCATCCTTTAGTGTTATTGTGTACAGTTTTCTAAGGTAACTATAATTTTTACATATAAAATAAATCGTTTCTAGAACAAATTGTGTTGAGAAATGAGAGTAGATGATTTTTTTATTGTTAAAATTATTCACTATTTGTTGGTTATATTGATGATTATACTAATTAAATAACGATTTATAACTTCAATATTAAAAATTGGGTCTGGTTAGCGTACTGTATCCTATATCTACATCCACACTCGTGAGATATCTTTTTATATCTCGTATATAAACTTCTTTAAGTTCCCTATTGATTTTAAAATGTTTAAGACGAAATAGAACATCAACGTACAAACGCTATAAAATAATCGATAAAGTTTACCAAATAATTAATAACCTTGGCCGGCTTCCCAGATTTAATTGAGACCTTAGTTAGTAGCTAGGGACTACAGTAAGTGTATTCAATAATAATTAATTGCAGTGATGTACGCTTCAGAAAGCAGATGTAATAGTTAAATACTCCTACTCAAGACTGATGGCAGAGGAACAGGGTCAATGTAATCAACAGAGTTAGTGTCTATCAAGCGAACAGTAGAAACACGTCATGTGTAAACCATTTAACGCACTGCTTGTGTGTTTATTACCAGTCAATAAAACAATATCGAGTTCCTAACAACTCAAGTTATCTTAGAGAATATCATAGTGTTGAGCCACATTGGCTTTAAATGCTGTAACAATTTATATAATTGACTTTATAAGTGAGCTAGTCTGTTATTTTTGCTAGGACTAAATATTATAGAACAGTAAAGATATATAAAACAAAAGTAATAGTAATGTCTAACAATAATATACTGCACATCGTTCTCTGTAAAAAAATATGACTGTCACCGAAGCTGCAATTCATATTTTCTTCACTTTTAGGGGAAATTAAATATTTGATGTATGGAAGTTTTCTGAAGTAGAAAGAACAAGTTAAAAATAATGTAGGCGTTGAGATTGGTTTATTTATATTGTATCAATAACTGTTATAAGTGGCATTGCATGCACTTTTCAACATGGAAGTTCTTATACCACTTGTGACGTAAAAGCACTTATGATGTAATAATATGATGGAGTCCTATGACATTTTTCAAACTTTCATAGGTATAAGTTATATAGATATTATTATATTATAATTGTTCGTGGTTAAGATTACCAGCGTTTACTATAATTTGTATAGTATTCTTTACACGAATAGGGCATTTCTGGTTCAAATCAACTATATTTCCAATGTCACAGCTGAATCTTCCTTGCTATCCTGAACAAGAAAATCCAAATCCACATGTCTAGAAATTTACTTCAGTCAAAAGCGTTTGTTTATACCCCTACTCATATACTGTCGATCCAGTAAGACTTTTCGGAACTATAGTATAGTTATATACATACACAGGAATGAGAAGCCACCTTCTGCAATTTAAATCCACTTACGGTGCTACAATTTAGTTTGACTTATTAGCCCAATCTGTAAACTACAGAGTGAGTCCGAAATATGGTAACATATTTTAATACGGGATTCTAGAGCTAAAAATAAGAAAAAAGTTTTATATAAAGTTAGGTCCGGAAATGCTCCATTACTGAGTAATGGCTGGCGAAAATTTTGCTTTGTTTTCAGTTCATATGGTGAAATTAAGTGATTCTGAAAGGTTTTGTTCTTACTTTTTAACTCAAATAAGATGGATGTATAAAGAAAATCACCTGAAAAATCAAATAAAACCACACTAGAGGTTTTAGTGTGAACAGTTTTTGAGAAAAAGTATGAAATTTGCCAAAAATCTAGTAACAAAAATACCGTCTTAAATGTTTGATGTCGAATAACATTGTTAAATGACCAATAAACAAATTGTTTTTCCTAATACAGATTGTAGAGAATTTAATTCAGAAAACAACCATAATAAACAATGTTAACTAAATGTGTAAAAAAGTTATGATATTGACTCCTCACGTATCACACTACACAGCAAACGTTTGCTGTTTTATAATAAGGAATGAGTATCTGATTGGTAACAGCTGGTGAAAAATAAACATTTTTAATTCAAAATTTTATTTTTAAATACAATAAACATCTACAATTGCTTTTAGTCTCACCGGAAGATTAAAAATGATGCTCTAAATGACCTCCATTGTTCAAAATGTACGCATTCACATCAAGTTTCGGACCCATTCAAAAACTCCAGGTGTCTGCTTAATGGTTTCTATTCCATTATAAATGTTTAATCGGAGTTCTTCAGTGGTATCTAATGGGGAAGAGTAAACTAATGTTTTTAAATGTCCCCAAAGGTAAAAAGGATTTAAGCCTGGTGATCTTGCTGGCCATGAAACTGGTCCACCTCGGCCTATCGATTGATTTGTGAAACTCTCATTTAGGTGTCCACGAACAGCCAGAGAGTAGTGCGTAGGTGCCCCGCCATGCATAAACCACATGTTTTGGCGCATATGCAGAGGTACATCATCAAGCATTTTAGGTAGCTCGTCTCTTAAAAAGTTCAAGTACACCAAGCCATTAAGCCTGGGAGGAAGCACGAATACGAGAAAATGATCTGCTAAGATTCCATCCCAAACATTTACTGAAAACTGATGTTGCGGGCGATTAGGTTTGATAGCATGAGGATTTCTGTCTGCCCAAATGTGGTTGTTATGGAAGTTAATGATAGCTGTTCTTTTAAAGTGAGCCTCATTGGTAAACAAAATTGTATTCAAAAAGTTTGGATCAGCACATTTTAACAGAAGCCATCGACAAAAACAACATGGGGAGCGTAGTCTTGCGGCAAAAGAGTTGCTGAAACATGGAGTTGCTTGGACATGCTGGAAATGGTATGGTTGTAACTGGTACTCGTGTAGTATTCTCCGAATACTAGATTGGCTGACATTGAACTGTAGTGACAATTCTCTAGTGCTCTTTTCATGATAATCATAAATTTTATTAAGAACCAACTCTTCTAATTCAACAGTCCTACATGATCGGGCGATGCCCGCATTACTATGCTCCGAAGACTTCAAAGAACCTGTTTCAGATAGGCGTTGATGAATATTGGCAAAAATCTAGCGCTTTGACACCTGCGGTAAGGAAAGTTCTTTTGCTAGACAGACGTCTTGCTGAAGTACTATTGCAGCGTTCCAAACCATACATTAAAATGCATGTCTGCTAAATCAGAGTTTGAATACACATGAATATTACCTTCCATTTTTAATAAATGAAACACACAACACAACATCACTAATAAAATGGATGGAAATAACTAGTTAAAATACTTAACACAAGCACATAGTATCTTTAGAGTTTGTTGTTTTGTTCAACAATGAGGTGACATATGTCATCTAATAAGAAATGCCCAGCTGATTATTTATTATTTAAAAATGTTTAAACAGTTGTTTAAATAATTAATTATTACCAGCTGTTACCAATCAGATACTCATTCCTTATTATAAAACAGCAAACGTTTGCTGTGTAGTGTGATACGTGAGGAGTCAATTTCATAACTTTTTCACATTTAGTTAACTTTGTTTATTATGGTTGTTTTCTGAATTAAATTCTCTACAATCTGTATTAGGAAAAACAATTTGTTTATTGGTCATTCAACAATGTTATTTGACATCAAACATTTAAGACAGTATTTCTGTTATTAGATTTTTGGCAAATTTCATACTTTTTCTAAAAAACTGTTCACACTAAAACCTCTAGAGTGGTTTTATTTGATTTTTCAGGTGATTTTCTTTATACATCCATCTTATTTGAGTTAAAAAGTAAGAACAAAACCTTCCAGAATCACTTAATTTCATCAGGTGAACTGAAAACAAAGCAAAATCTTTCGCCAGCCATTACTCAGTAATGGAGCGTTTCCGGACCTACCTTTATATAACATTTTTTTCTTACTTTTAGCTCTAGAATCCCGTCTTAAAATATGTTACCATACTTCTGACTCACCCTGTATATGCGTATTTTAGGAAATATACTTCGGTCAAAAACTTCTAATTTCGGCTCTTGTAAACTGACATCTGTCTAAAATATTTCAAGGGGTATAATTCAGTTTTACCTTTTTGGCGAGGTTCCCGATGAAGGACTGAATGGCCTATTACGGCCTAAAGGGAAATTGTCCTTACTGCCCATCTTCTCACGATATAAATGAGAAATTCTAATTAAGTTCATGCAATATTCAAAAATCATCATTTATGTAGTTTTGCGTTATAGAATTCTTGTTGTTTTTTGGACTGTAGTCTGGGAACGAATGATCGTTAAGGAGTTTTAGTGTTTATTTCTTTTTGGTTTTCCATAAGCTACTGTTAAAACGCCATATACAATTTCAAGAAGGCATGGAATATCTTACGTGAAAACATCCAAAGTTTTATTCTACAGCTGGTTTTTAAAAAGTATTTACCATGCATTAGATATTATGTATATTAGTTACTTTGCGCAATCTGGAATAACATGTATACACACTTTTTAATTTGCTTTCTGAATTGTAATACTGATCAAGCACTGTAAGTTTTATTATTTTAATAAATTTTTATGTAAAAAGATGATCCACCTAATATTTTTAGCTTTCCAGTGTCAGGTATATTTGGATTAGAAACATAATTACTGCAAATTGTTTTGAATACTAAAACATTAGAGGTATCTTTTCTAATCTTTATGTTCATATAATCTTCCTCAGATATCATTGAATATTTTATAAAAAGAATTAGTCGTATTGGTACTGCCGTTCTTAAGTGTAGCACTCAGCAACACATTTTACGAATTAGTTTTCTTTTTAAGATGTGTTTATTTAATTACATTTAGGCATTAAGTAAACACCAAAGTATCTATTTTTAATTTGTAAGTCCAATTGCAGCAGTTACTGTAATTAGTCTCTTGCAATGAAAAAAATCACAAACGTACTATAAAATTAGACAAATTAAAACATCTGAGATAAGTTGGGAGACTGAATTAAATTTGACTGGAAACAGCTGATTATCAATCTTCTCCTTGTATTGCTCAAGCCTTTGTGATTGGTAAGTGTGGAGGTAAGTTAGTCAATATCTTCCAACAGCTACTCGTTTCTTTTTGTTACGTTACAGTTATAAAATGTTTGATTGTATTTCACTAGAAATAAAAAATCAATAAGATCTCACATCTTTGGAGAAATTTCGGTTTATATCTATTTTTTAAATATACTAAACATTATAATCTAATATACTCAAGTATCTTAGGCAGTTCTCTTTCATGACAAAGAGTCGTCAATATGGTTTCTAGACTGTAACAACAATGTTGAAATACTTATAAAACTTTAGAATTAAAATGTTTTTTATTTTATATATGTTAATAATACCATTTTTTTTGTAGTAAGGTTTTTAACAAGTCAAATTGTCTTCAAAATGTAAGTTATGATACAATACGTTTAATGTAGAGTTTTTTTATAAACATTCTTGGATTTATATTATTATACAAATATTAATTTATATTATTTATTATATTAAATATACAACAGATTTATGGATCTGATAACAGAGAAGGAACCTGGCTTTAGTGGCCTATGATATGAAGTTTATTTACGAACAGCATGTTTACACCGCGTATTAATTAAAAAAACTATCTTAGTATAAGTTATGTGTTCTATTGAGGGTATACAAGTAGTTAAGGTGTAAAGCTATTAAATTTATGAATGGATTACGCTAATTTATAAGCTTTACAGAGTATAATATTATTTACTAATGCTACAATATACTAATCAGACAAATCCTTGTGATAATTACTGATATTCTATAAATGTATGTGCTAGGATTTTTGATGATTACAAAATGAATTAATTTTTAAAACTATGTTTCAGATAACTGCAGTATATCTGGGGATGATGTGAGTTGTTTCATTTTGAGACTCGTATGTTTATATAATAGCGGTAAAACTATAACCTTGGATATTGTGATAGGGTTGGGAGTAGGAACGAGGGGTGGATATATAACTTCATAAGCAAAAATTACAAGAAACGTCCACAAAGGAATAAGACATGTAAATTAGACATTAATAAATTATAGATCTTTATTACTTTAAACTGTTAGATTTTATTACAATTGTATTAAATTGTTTATATAAAACCAATTTTTATATTTAAAATGTTTTTTTTGTTTTTTTTACAAAACAAAATTTTTAATGATAATACAATTTTTACAGTATTCATATTGCTAATCTCAGAATTAAATAATACTGGTCAAATGAGTTATTGATAGCACGCTTTAAAACATGTTTACTTTATTATTTTAAACAATAAAAGCATTAAATTATTAAAGCACTCAAACAGAAATCCCACTTTGTATTACACGCATCAATTACAGTGACGTATTTTGCTTTTATCAATGTCTAGAAAAGGTGAACGAATATGATATCTATAAATCATTGACAGACGAGAAGATCTCACATCATATATTTCCTATATTCCGTGATTTATATTCTCAAGGGTCCATTCATCTTCACGTTTCGACGCTCACCGCGTCTCCTTTATGTGGAGAGCGAGAGTTACCAGTTTACCCTTAAGCTAATTGGTATACGTGCGTTCCCTCTGAAAAGTCACGGAGGCATTGAACCTGACATAATTCGTCTCTCAACTCGGAGACATTGACGTGACTGGAATAGACTCCCAAGCGTCTAACTTAGACTAATAAATTGTTTCCATAAAGCTTTCTTTGATTACATATGAATATCTGAATATTAAATTTAAATTCGGGGAGTAATAACATGAGATGCCTTTAATATATGATGGGAGGAAAATAAATCAGAAAATTGTCTTTGTAAAAAGCTTGACATAGTGGTTCAACAGTTTCTAACTTGTATGTTTTTGAACACAGTCTATTTATACTATACCTCTCAAATTCCTAGACCCCTAATACTTACACGGGAGAAACAAATATACCTTCCATTATAGTCGTATATCAGATAAGTTTTATCTGGTTGTTATCTGGAAATGTCAAATTAAAATTGCCTTTTCAGTTAAATTTAAGCTATAAAACAGTGAGTAACTGGATAAATGTTTACTTGTTGGTATGTTAATACCAATAGAAAACTGGAAACATTTTATTATTTAGACTTAAATATGTGGCAGTATATATTTGTGTTTTACTAATGTAATGTACAAGCAAAACTAAGCTTGAAATAAATAGGTATCCGTCCATGCATATGAAATACAAATGTGACGGCCTTAAATCAAATCAGAAATATTGTTTTTAAATGTATCACAGTTATTTTGTAATGAATAAAGCTTATGGATTGTGGTTTCGCTTAAATTATATATAACTTTAAACCTGATGTTCATATAGACTTAATGATGCATTTACGATTTGCATGAATTTCCATATGCCACTCCCATAATGTAGACGTGTCAAGGTTGTTGCACAAGGATATGTCTACATAACATTGTGCAGTTTGAATGCTGAGTTCACCTCCAGCTCATGGTTTGTGATTGGATTATGTAGAGATCGTGTCAGAAACATAGTAGTGCACTCAGCTGTGCACCTGACGAGGCAATGATAATATCTCTTCACCTAGATTACACTCTATTTTAATATTTCTTTGTGCAAGTGTCTCTGATATCAACACTATTGAAAAGTTTGTTTGAGCTTCTTTTTTTTATCCCTTCAGAAGACCATGACGCCAGATTCCATGAGTCAATTATGTAACAGCTTCGGATTCCAGGTGCTGCACCGAGAGGAAGTTGAGCTGGGTCTGAACTCAACGTTCGCATTGAACCCTTTCCAGAATAAATACATTATTGTGAATTTTGTAGCTTTTATCTGCTTTGGATACAAAGTATATAACTGCTATATTTCATATATATGATAAATCATGTAAAGTTTATGCCTTTTTGTAGCATTCATACATTATTCCTAAGATTATTAGGCTTTAGTATTGCCTTAGAGACAAGTTACATTATTTAATACGGAAATATACATTATAAGGATGAATGAAAACAAATTTAATTGCATGAATGCAGTTCTACTAGTCTTTGAGCTATTGGCTAACATCACAAACGCATGTAAGGCCTAATTCCTCTTAGTATACCAAAGATAGGTAACAGACTTTATACTTATATTTTGAATAAATGTACTATATTTATGTGCATATAGTTCAAGCTTTAGTATTATATGTAAAAGTAAAGTAAATTTATAAGGTCTCATCGTAAGAAACAAATCTTTTGTATTGATGTAAAGTTTAAACAATACCTGGGATATATCCTAGGTCTATCTGCCAAAATCCACAGGCACAATGATCTTGCAATCTTGTAGTATAAACCTTACAAACACTGGACACTGCTAGTGCAGCAAAACCAGTGTTCTGCTTTGTTTGTCTTCTATCACATAGTTTCTATATGCATTTAGGTTTTGCGTGCATGGGCAAAAGTTACTAATAATAGAAGTGTATTATTGGCGTTAGTATTATGTTTTATTATAATACAAAGTACATATTATCGATAAAGTTGTTCTAGATATAAGCTGGGATGCCTTTATCGCTTGTTTAAAAAATGTCACTAAATGCAAAGTAGTACTGAATTGCAAAATGAAAACGAAAAAGTAAATGAAGTTTTATCAGCAAGGTAATTTTAACCTAGGCATAATAATTATCGTACATCCCATTGCAATTTCATTAATTTAAGGTATATCTATGTATGTTATTATAATTATTTTAATCACGGTATAAGGAAGCTTTGAGTTTAATCGTTTGTAACTGAGAATAATATTCATCACACAAGTTTTGTTATACAAGTGTGTTTATTTATTTCAAATTAATTATATTTATGTACAAAATAGAGTGCTTGAATTAATAAAATATTTTATTCTCAATGTAAGTTGTAAAAATATCAAAAATACTGAATGAAGATTTAACGTTTTTCTGAGTTTTAAAATATCCGTTATTAGCTAGTTTGCACTTCATAGAGTATATGAAAGCTTTATGAGAGGGGTTATTAAGAAAGTTCAATACTTTATTATAAGAATAGTAATATACAGTTAATTGAACGGGTTTATAACAGACACAAAGTTTTAAAATAAAATCTTATTTTTGACAAATCGTTAGTCCCATACGTTACATAAGACGCGGGAGCTTAAATTATCAAAATATTATTAACGCTTATTTTGTTACTAGTACATTTTGCACCTAATGATTTAGATCAAATTAGGTAGCGTTAGTTTATTTTGCTAGAGAGGTTTTTTGAAATTTTATAAAAAGTATTCGATTTAAAAAAGACTCCCTGACATGAAAAGAAATATAATTGACTTTTGATACTCTTGTATTACGTGGTACAAATAATACTTAAACTAAATAATATCATATTGTAAAGTAAAAATAAGGAAAAAATACAAATTTTAGTTTCGTTGATCATAGAAGACTAATTAAATGGAATTTTATTGTTTTTTATACATGATAACAGCCAGTTGTTATCAGTTATGATCAACTCACAATACATTTTCTAACTTTATACGCATAGAATAAAATTTGCTGTGAATATCTTTCAAGACAAACCAGAAAAAAGCAAATAGATAATTCAATAATTGTCATACTCAGTAAGGTAGAGATCTTTTACTATTGTGAAAACTTTCATTACATTACATTTGTTTCTTTCAGAAACTAAGATGATTGGTAATAATTTGTAGTATATATATACTGTATATTGTATTATATTTTATATAAGTATACTAGCACACTATATAATTATATATATATATATATATATATTTATTTATTTATTTACCTACACAATATAATGAAAAACTGTAAATTTTGAGGTATTATATATTGTAAAAGTATTAGCTAAGTATCTGATTTTAAATTTCTTTCCAGAAACACAGAATTCGTACTTAAAATCTCAATACTTATGTACTCGTGTGTTTAAAGTACCAAACTGCTAGAATTTTTTAAAGAGAGCGCATTTAAGTTAAAGGTAATAAAACAATATTTCAAAATTTTTAAGAAGTAAAATAAAGTTTCTTCCTTTTAGTTTCACATTGCAATGTTTGCTGAACACTCTAGGGAAATCTCTTTGTAATTTTAATCTCAATGTTTACGAGAATGATGACCGAAGAAAATAATAGTTAGGATTAGACTTTGCTTGATAAAAAATCCTGAGTTAAAACTTACGAGATTACAGTTTATTAGTACTTTTCTCGTAATCATAGTTCTGCTACACAGCTTGTAGCAGCTGGTCACTGCTTCTACATTACTGAAATCGCTGAGAAAAACCAGGATGAGGTTCAATTGCCAACATTTATATTTGGAAATTTGTTATTATATTAGTTTTAGTAAACTAACCAATAAACGACATAATAGTGTCAGGCGGTTGTGACTAAAACATTTACACTAAATAAGAGTGTATTTATAAATGGCACATTGTAAAATTATGCCCACTTAGTAAAAAATACTGAAACTTCTAATTTTAAAATTAAAGATTTGTTTCTTTGAATAAATTGATAGCAGGAAATCATGCGTAATACAGAGAAATACAGAGTTTTTTCAGGGTCATTTAATTTCTTAGATGTAGATATTTTGAGCTCATCAGTAAATCTTATTGCTTCTGTTTCAATGATACTTATAGTCGCAACTAAGTATGGTTACATTAAGTTGGCAATAGATTTTCTCTACTAGTATAACAGGCCGTATGGTTTCAATGTTAATATATTCAATTTTTTAACCGTATTTAGTTTCACTTATTCCGATATTAAATTTAATTCAAGTTACTTTCCTTTATTTTAACTATTTATCTGTAAAGCAGTTTTAGATTAACTATTTTATATTTATTTTCATAGATGTATATTTATATTTTTCTAAATCATCTGCGATGAGGATGAATGGAAAGAATATATTCCGATAAAAATCAACACAAAACTTTCAGGCATATATGATCATTGCTTTGATGTTAAATTAATTATCTCACACCAGGTATTAGGGAATAAGATTTCCTGAATACCTGAAGATGTATATTATCAGTTGGTTTTAATTTTGAACCCATACATCTTAAGATCTATAGAATCCATTGGGTTTACGTGAACTGAATGAGATTCTCCTCCCGTTCTTTGTGAAGAAATTGCTTCAATCAACAGTAAAGTTTCAATTTCACTTCAATTTCCATTTTGTGTATCGGCAACTTGAAATTCACTGATCAAGAGGAAAATGTTTGGGGGATTGCAGCTTTGTAAGGTACGGGGACAGCACTGTGAGCAGGTCACGTGAATACGAACGTATTATTTATTTACCTACACCGGAGACGTGATCCAATTACTAGGACTCTAATTTTTCATAATTATTCTACAACTATATTTTAGTATAAGACGATGATCAATATATTTAGACAACTACAACAATCTATTTTAAACGTTTCTAAAATAGTAATATCTTAAGTTATATCTTTCCTCAAAATGCAACCTTATTACCTCTTGAAATATTCTCTGATTCAGACTTATCACCTCTATGTATACGAGTATTACTGCATTAAGAGTACCGTAGAATACGTTACGTTACGAAGAATAATTAATGTATGGAATGGTATTTCCTCAAATTCGTAACAGTAACTCTGATTTAAACTTACTGCCATCTATATTTACTGGTACGTAAATAAATTAATCTATAAACATTTTACGGTTACCCAAACCGCATTATCGTTACTAAAAATGTACTTAAATAATGATTTTATTTTAGGATTGATCAATTCAACTTTCGATATAAGTGGGTTATTTCAATCTTATAGTTAATTTATCGTAGCCTACACATTAATTTTAGTATTATATACATATTAAATACATTATTTCTGTTAACAGATTTTATAATTGAACTGAATCTAAGTAAGGGTGTATTCTAGTCGAGAAGCTAAGAGACCATTTGTATTGTATAAGCACAACCTGGTTTCCTGTGATAATTTGCATAAAAAAGAAATTGATAGCAAGCCTAGTTTCGATAAAAGTTTAATTGAGACATCATCAAAATCGTTTAAAAATTGAAATGGTAATTTTTATTAAAAAAACATTTTTCTTTGTTTCTTGTTAGGATTTCAGACCTTAAACTGACCCTTTTCACATCAATAACTGTTATATCACCGTCATACAATTATTTAAGGAAAATAAAAATCGCTAGTTTAATGATATGTATAAAGTTAACTAGGTCGCATTTATTTAGTTGTACGATTACTAACCATTTGATTCAAGAGAATAATAAGAGTTCATATACAGATTAGATTAGTTGATTATATTACTTTTTTAAACTTCACTGAAATAAGTTTTGTTTGTTCATAATTGAAAATAACACTCTTAGGTTGAACTACTATTAAATTTAGATAAATTAAAACTATATATATTGTTAATGAAGTGTAACAAAGTTAAGATTATGTACAGCTAATATAAAGAATTTTCAACACAAACAACGGAAAAATAGAAAAAAAACATATTAAAGGGAAAAATGTAAAAAATAAACCTTTGAGAAGGGTGGTGTTACCTTCCTAACACTCTAAAATAGTAATTTAGTAAGTATATTGAAGGACGCTCATTGATATCTCAACCCGTTTGGAGTATATCCAGGCGTATCAGGACTTAAATGTTAGGGACTGTTTGCCCATAACTTTTGCTAGGACCGTTGTAGAAATTATTGTTTCATTTCATTATGTTTCTTTTGAATTTGACTTTCAATTGACTGTCACGAGAAAGGGGTTGCAATTTAAAATTTAAAAGTGATCTCCCTCTACCTATCTTTTCAAAAGGGGGAGATATGTTTACCTTCAAAAAAGCCCAAAAAATATTTTAATAGATACGGTTAAGATTTTAAATAAGCATTGATATCTCAATCCGTTTGTAATATATATCCAGGCGTATCAAGACTTGATCTGCTAGGTTTAATTAATTCAAGATTATCTTTATTTCTATCATAAGTTCATCGAGTATTTTCTGTATGTAGTTATATTGTTTACGCATGTTTTAGTGGATTAGTTGTATAATACCTGTAAAGTTGTTTTGTATATATATCTCGTAGATTTCGTCAGCCTGCATAAGAATCTAACAATTGTTACAAATGGGTAAGTGTAATATGTACATTTTGAAAAATTTAGTTTTCAACTCTTTTTCCTATGTATTGATATGTTCGTTTCTTTTTAAATTATTGACACATTACTTCTTTGTTGCTATTTTCTATGTCAAAAACATCTTTAATCCATCTTTATCCGCATGTGTTGCCACGTCTCAAAATGGACTTGTCATATGTATTTCATTCCGTTACGTAATTAAATTTTCAGTTTAAACCGAAGTTAAAGAAACACACAAATTCCTAGCACGAGTGTAGTGTCCTTACTACCGTCGCCGTAGATTTCCAAAGGCTGGATGAGTGAAGGGATCCTCTTTCTCAAAAAGAAAGGCCAAATCTTATTCGGAAGACAGGAATAAGTAATGCAAGAAACGTCTTCACGTCTCCTAACCACCCCTCAGTGGCCGAGAACTAATATAAACTTACTATTTTGGGGTTGATATATTTTAGCTTGTACCAGAAATGTTTCCTATTACATGTATACACTTATTTGTAATAAATTTTACATGTATTTATCCTATGGTGTCCAGGTAAATCATGTACTATTCCTATTGTCCTTTTAGTGAAAGCTTATCATAGGTAACATAAAATGTATAGGTAAAACATAAATTTCTTATAATATGATTTAATTTTACATTTAAATTAACTAATTATTATAAATCCTTTAATACCTAAGCGTTCTCTCACTGAAAAACCGTGCAGACTAATAGATAATTGATTTAATTTTAATACACCAAATATTAAAACGTAAAATACGCCGAGATGAACATGTCGGAGATTTTATACCGACCCGTTCTTCTAACCAGCTAACTATTACCGATGCCTTTGATTGGAGGTTAAGTGGTAGAGAGGACTTTTAAGTACTAACTTCGCCTTTGTAAATAAAGGCATTTTTCATTTCATTTCATTGGCCTTCGACTATCCAAAAACAAGGCTAGAGAGACTTGTTGTCAACCCAAACCTACCACTATTGTAATACATTTTTCACAGTCTTACTGTACCGATCCTACATCCGCTGAACCTTTCTTGAAATATAATATTATTTATTTTACCTATATTTTTACAACACTTCTAAAATATCTTCTCATATATTATCTCATATAAATATTTAGTAAATATATTTCTAATGGCTTAGATAGTAAATTATGTTACAGGAAGGTATATTTCAAGTAACATTTGAACAAAATATACAAACAATTATTTGTACAATAACCGTGGAATTTTATATAGTAAAAATAAAAAGAAAACAGTGAAGAGAAGTAAATTTACATTCAAAGTAAATTGTCATTGGCGGTGGTTCGGAAGTCACTTTTAAGCCGTTTGTTCCCAGGTTAAGTGTAAGAGAGGGCATTTTAGCCCTAACTTCGCCTGGTAAAATAAGACATTCTTTACTTTTTTTAATTTGTGCTACATGAAACTAAAAAACTTATAATAGACAGACAATGACAATGATAAAAAAAATTGTATTAAGCATACAGCTTATCACAACAGATATAAAATTATATAAAGAATAATTACGCATCCCAAGGAATCCAAAAACATGCTTTTATGTAGTGATATTGCTGCGAGCAGATTTAAGGCGCCTAAGACGTAACGCACAGCGGCTAATGACAATGATCTGCTTATCATTCGGCTAATCACTTTCACAGAGTTTACATTCAGTTACTTAAAGTTGTAAAGTTTGGATCGCTTGTTTTTACCCTAAGATATCATTTACGTCTCATGTTATGTACACCTCTCCATTTTACAGTTTCTATATTCGCTCTGAGACATCGGTTTGAGTCCTTGTACTGATTTACAACTTTAACTATTAAAATTAATTACTCCATCGTAAAATTAATTAGATCTATACATTCTGATTTAGTTATTTTCTTTTAACGATATACTTTAATTTGCGTTCGGCGATTCCGGCGTGACAGCATTTATCCTTCACTAGCTCTCAGAGTTTGGAGAAGGCATGTAATCTAACTGCCAGTCTTAACACAAGACTTAACAGTTGTCTACACTTGTAAAGAGAGAGCAGTGTAGGTAGAAAATGAAATATTTGTGTGTCAACATGAATTTGGATGTTGTCAGGTCTCTGATATCTTGTACTTGATACAAGTTCACGTCCCCGTTCACCTCAATTTACAGCTTAGTAGGTGTGGCTTTAACAGTCACAGTTTGCCATCGAGCGTTGCTTTAATTTTATAATCTCTCTCTCTCTCTCTCTCCCTCTCTCCCTCTCTTTGCTCCGTGTGCATTCTGTGTGCCTTAAAATTTCCCTGCCTCCCCAGTTAACTTTAAAGATGAAGTGTTTTACTTTGAGGCTTGTTTATATCACAAACTGAGGAGTTTTATGTAAAAAATGTTTTTTCTAGTCCACCCCCCAAAATGGGGAAGTTTAGGGGTACGAAAAAATGTTGGAATAAGAACCCATTGCAAGTGACACATCGTTTTAAAGGTATTATAAAAAGAAGAAGAATCTCAGAACTTAAATGTATTACACACAATTTTAGTTATAATAAAAGTTACTTAGGAAGTTATTCTTAGGAAAACATTCTCTCACTAGATATTTTGAAAAGATATGACAAATCTCTATTCAAAAATATTTTAATAGTGGGCGGAGAGACTTTTAAGACAACCGGTGTACTATTTATCGAAATACGAAATCTAAAGCTACATGGTACATAATAACATTTCTTTCAAAGATATAAGTACAAATTGTCACTGTACAATTTACTTAAATAGTTAAAGGAACATAAATGTAACAAGCAAGTTAATTCAGTAAATCTTGTAGCAACAAGGAGTGAAGAAGTAGTTCAAGTGTTTCCGGTAAGTGTTGACTGAGTTCTCAATAATATATGAAGTACGTTAGTAATATATTTCCTAGAAGTTTGTTTCGATGATATTTTAAGCTTACCTTACATATGTGTCACAAATACTTAATTATTGCACAGTAAAGTATAATAACATTTATTTTGACTAGATATGGACTATTAGTGTCTTTCAATGTTTTTCAAAACTTATTACTTTTAAAGTGAAGAAAGCATGTTTTAGACATTAGACTATGATTTTATCACTAATATCAACAACCTTAAGATTTCCTTAGCTGTTTACTATTAGCACATAAATTTAGCGGACTCCAGGCCGAGTATTCAGTTTTACATCACTGTCTCAAAATTAAATAGAACTCCACTTACATCTTGCAAGATAGTTTTTTTGTAACTTTTATAGAAACTCGTCTTACAAATAAAGTCAATTTACGTTTTTTATATTTCATTCTTTACTTCAGTACTGTGGAATGAAATAAAGTATGTTTGTATAAAATACTTCTTTTCATAACTATGTATTAAAGCACCTTAAAAATCAATATTGGTAAGTAATAAAATTGCATACTTTACTTACCTGTCATGAACATAATTTATTTATTTAAATTCCAACGGTAAACCCAATGTAAAATAACGGAAAAATAAAATCTATTAATATAATCATAATCATATTGAGTTAAATTAGAACATTAAACAGTTTTTTATGTTTACTGCTCAAACAGTCCAAAAAGACTTGAAAAAAGCATAAATATAGTTTTAAATTAATAAATAAAAATAATAAATACGTGAGAATTAATAATAACACAGTAGCAAGTTATAATAACAAGTAAGTGATAAAATAAATTAAGGATTTTACCGTGTCACTGACGATTTCCATTGAAATTGATAAATTATGTGATTCATATAAACCATATTCGTTCCAAGTGTTTTTGTCCTGTATTGCAGAAGCATTTTTATACGGATTAATGTTTTTAAGTATATAGCACCTGATCCTTTATACAAGGAATATATTATACTTTTTTATTATGTAAGTTACAAAAAAAATTACATTTGAACAAAGTAGCAAAATTATCAGGGCAGCTAAAAGTAACATAAAAAATATTTAAAACCTTATATTCTTTAAAATAATTGTCTACGAAACATGTTTTAAATTTCGTTGATTAACGAAATAATTTCCCAACAATCCAGAAAAAATCACGTATATTAAATAACTAAAGTATAAAACAAGACTGTTGGGTTACACTTAATGTATATTTCAATCATGGAAAACCCCAAAGAAGGAGTCTAAAGATTACTAATAAACAAACTAATTTGCTGTAGTTAATTAAAGTTAGAGAATAAAAAGCTTTTTTATAAAGGTTTTTAATTATAAAATAATGTACATTCCTTCTATTACTTAAAACATCAGTAACCTTTTTTTACAAACAAAACCTGCTAAAACCAGGGTTATTAAAAAGTAATTATAACACCTTCAGTTTGTGTTATTACTCAGTCAGCTGTTGAAAGATATTAATAATAAATTATTGTCTCGGAGCGAATTAACCACATGACATTATTTAACAACAATGTTACAAAGGAATAAAGTATGTCGTGTGTTGCAACTTAAAAAAATTCAAATAAACTCAGTGGATAGTTTAATGTATTATTTTTGGCAGATTCATATCGAAATAAATGCTTTTTATTAAGTTACCAACGAAAATACAAATCGTGCCCCAGAGTACTCTGAGATGAATTATTCATTGTTCCTCCAATTATCCAAGTTCTGTCTTCAGCTAATGCTGTGAACTTTGAGTTCTGGGACTTTGTTTATAAAAGCAGAGCGTGCCATACGAATATGCATGTGACAGGTTACATATTGAGAATCATTATAATGAAATTATACAAGCAAAATATTTGAATTATAAACTCCGTGCGACTTATAATCTTCTGTAAATCTATTTGCTAAATGTTTAAGGCTGTAACTAAAATGTCGTTAATACTAGAAACGAGAAATAAAGTTTAAATTCATTGCAAACGTCCACTTTAAATGTTTACAAAGCTAGCCCCCATTATCGGCCTTAAATGTTTTATTAGGTTAAAGTAACGAAGCCTTAACAGTAAATTTGTATGTTTGTTAGTGCGAGCATTTGTAAATAAACAGGTGATTTAACTTTCAGGTTTATACAAAGCAAACTTTTATCTATACAAATTTCTTTTTCTAAATCTTTTGTTATAAATTTAAAACAAAAAGAGTTTTATTCCAACACAAGTATCATGTTCAAACAGATCGATAAAAAGGAATGATATGGTCTCTTAACGTATCCGTGGTTTGAGAGTGAACAGGGTACATTAAAATTAATAAGTATTTAGGGCACAAACAACCTTTCTATACTTCCCTTTACGTCTTTTATATTCAGTATGATACAGAATTGTAGTATAATATTTTGGCTATCATTCCTAATACCATAATAAATTTATTTCCAATTGATATCATTTTTCCAACTATAAGCACCTTTATAGTTGTAAATTTAAGGTTTCGATATTCTTTCTGTGTGTATGTACTGTATGTGTTTTGTGTAAGCCTCGTAAACATTTACTAACCAAATAATGTATGGCAACTAACATTTACATTGTATATTTCAACATGTTGTAATTCTAATTTTACATCTATCCATTTCAGAATGGCGGCCATTTGAAAAGTTGGAATTTTAAATAGACTAGGTCTTAGCCGCGGTAGTTACTCTCTCTTTGGGCCAACTGGTAAACAATGGCGCCGGACCTGTGGCGACCTTTTTACATAAAAGGTGAGTTGCTCTATTTGTTATCTTGAACTTTTATTTTCAAAATATATGAAGATATAAATATTGAAAATATTATAATAAAATTACGATATTGGTATATGTCGATCAAAATTAAATATGCGATTAGTCGTTCGTATAAAAATAATAAAGCTACAGCTGTTAAAGTTTTATGATGAATTAACCTATAACACAAACTATTAAACAATTCGCGAAAGTAAATTGCTCTCGTAATTGAACCACAACTGATCCTGTTTGTTATGGATGAGAAACCCATTAAATCTTAATATGATTGTACCTCGATACCTCATCTCTAATCCGATCTAGAATGGAGATAATACGTCAAGTAATATGCGGTAATCTACCGCCCGTTACGTGCTCCGCGGATTTCTCAGATTCATATTATTTGGTAAGTCTATAATGTTAAGCCAACCCTCTTGATAAAGGGATTATTGTATTGGATTAAGAGTGAGGTTTGAAAGTTTACTGTACATGTGGAAAGGTGGATCATACCGTTCCAATTCGACGATGTAGTAATATTTTTGTACAGTTTAAAAGTAAGGTTATTATGTTTAAGCAACTATAGTACATTTTGGGAGCAATTAATGCAGGCCTTTACTGCAATTTGGCAATTTAAAGTCTTATTTACTTAGGCTGCTTTAAAAAATTTATAAATTACCATAACACAGGTTTTAGGACACTTATGGTTATGGAAAAGAAGAACTAATTTCCAATCAATGTTGAATAACCTTGCCGATTTGGAGTTGAGCAGTCACAAATTAAACTTTACATTAATTATGACATATTAAAATGATTCTTCATTTTGTACATCCTTATATCATGGTAAACGACGATGTGCCTTAAGTCAAGGTTCATAATATGTAACCAAGTATTGACTACTTCTAACTTCTGATAGTCATTTCCCATAAAATTCTAAGCTGTTTCTATGCTTACAATAAGTATATTTTTATATTTTTGAATACATAAAAACGTATAAAAATCAATTAATATTTGTAGTTATTATTAATTCTTATCACAATGTGTGTCACAATTAATCCTGAAAAAACTTGGCGAAAGAAAACTGTTTTCATAAAATTACTGTCAAAGAACATTTAAATAATAAAACTTGTGTATATAAAAACTCTGTACTACCTACTAGTGAACAGCATATACAACAGTTTCAAATTCAAATTAAAAATTACACTATTCACATATCTTTTTTTTATTGTAGCCGTATATCATATCATTTGGCACGATTGCAACATAAAACTTTGGGAATAAGTTTGTAATAATGTATACATATGTACACCTAATAACATCCTTTACTTTAGTATGATAAATATATCATTGTATTTTTTAATAACGGTGCCATGACGTTCTTGCTAATGCGTTCAGATCGCGACTCGTAGCGTCTGCACGTAGTGCCTGCGCATATTTTTGCGATTTACGCTTTTACTAGATGTACATCCGTATATTTTATCGATAATTATAAGTCATTTACTATTGAATTTTATGGAATAACCTGTTTTTAAAACAGTGAAACATTATATTTGAATAAACTTCATTCTTAAATTAACCGCATTTACTTCATGTATATATTTTTATAATTTGTCCTCTAGAACAAAAAAATTATATTTATAATTTTACAAATAATTAACAGATAATAGATTTAAGTAATTATAGAAAATGATACTCGTATAATATTAAAATCGTCCGATCTTTTTGTACAAACATTGAGATATTTTTAATAAAGTGTAGCCTATGTTTTGGGTTTGCAATGGTATGGAAATATTAGAATCTGCGTTCTAAAAACTAGATTATTATCAATTTGCATTGCAACTAATTAAAGCTAGATCAACGCTGTGAGTATTGAATTAATCTCTAGTGCACATAGATTCTAACCTTTCCATCATAGCAACGTTATGTGTTCATACATTATGTAAATAAGGTCGAATAATAGTTCTTAATGTTATCCTGGCTAGCTCGCGGATTGGGGTTCTATTCATTTCGTTTTCATGGCATCCGAAACACATTTGGTGGAGCCATTTTCTACTCCAAGTCTAATCCAAGTATTGCAAACCGTGTTTTTATTTTGCGTGAAATAAATTAATGTGACAATATCTGTAACACGTGTTTGTAAGGTTTAACCAGAGCCCATAGAGATCGCAGCATCTTGACGGTCTGAACTCTTGAATGAACTGTTTACATTTCTGATGTTTACGGAAAGAGAATTATAAAACCGAAGGAAATAATTTGTGAATGTTTACTGGAAATAATTCATAAATGAATGTGCTAAAGATATATAAGTCCTTGTTATTTTATTTAATTGATGATTTATTTATATTACATAAAATAATAATTTAACAAAATTTACGTAGTTTACTTAATTTCATTTTAAAAAAAGATAACAAACGAAAATATAACAACGTCATGTCATTATAAGAATGAAAAATGTGTGCAGGTTATTTTTGAATGATTATGGTAATATAAATAAAATTTAATAATCAATTGTTATAAAATAAAAGTTCTACAAATTAAAATATGTGTTTCTTGGAGCACACTATCCTAATGTGAGAACTCGAAATACTCGTTGGTAATTTAATGGTTGAGTATAGCTATGACGTAATTACTTAAAGAATAACAAAAGATTGAAATAAGGATCTAAACATTTCATTCCATCACAATGAAGAGTCCACAAACTGTCCGGGTGTCAGCGGTGCGGTCAAACTAAGTGACCACAACACAACTGCGGTAACTTTACATTGCTGATTGTTTCATTAGAACGGGACATTCCTAAAACCAAAATTAACACAATACATTTTACTCTGTATTAAGAATGGAATACAGTGTAATTGAATTTATCAGACATAATACATTATTATTAAGCTGTAAAATAAGTAGGTTTTTAAATTGGCAATATATTAATACAAGCTCACATTAATAAAACTTGTAACTACATAAATAGAATAGGTTCTTGAGTTTTAAAGTTAAGGAATATTTGTGCCAGATTAATTTGGGAAATGTTAATTTTTGACTTTTTTTTAGTCGCAAATTTGCTGGATCGATGGTATGGGGCACTTAATAGAGAAAGTCTTGCTTGTGTGGAGTTTTAAAAACACTAAAGGTTCTTAGGTTTATAACCTACGCATACATTTATTACAAACTAAATCTGACTTCAATAATTATTTAAATACCAGATAAAAACGCTTAGGCATGACATACTTTAAGAAACTGTGATAAATGTAAAGGATAATAGGCTCATAAAAACCTGGAATTCTTTACAAATGCTATAAATGTTTTAATAAAATTCACTTAGTTCAAACCATCCCTTTTATAAATTTTAAATGAGATGTATGGTCAACAATCCTTTTTACTCTGCGAGTTAAAAAATTTTACTGCAGCTTAAATAGTCTTCTCTGGTAACTTAACGTTTATGTTTCATAATTTGGGTTACTTTTTAATAATATTTACTAATATTGTAATATTATTATATTAGCAAGCGGCCAATAACGTATTTGTATTACTACCCAATCTTTTGATGTTTAATTTTAATAACTAACTTTATTTTTAAAAGGCCCACAAATATCAACTCTTGTATTTATCTTTCGTAAAGTAAGTACGTTTTCCAAACGTAATTGATCAAGGAGAAATGTCTTTAGACAGTTTACTGCCACCGGAAAATGTTCATTCCACTTTATAACTGGATTACGACGTATGTAGTCATGTCTTATAATACAATTGGAAATAACATTTAATAACAGCATTTCAAATTGTCCATCATCGCTATAATTGAATGTGTACAACATTCCTGTGTAAACCATTTCCGGGAAACATCTGACATAGCCTACATGTGATATAAGTGGCAGTGCAGCGAGCGGCGTTATGTCGGCTCATATTGCAAGGTTATGCAAGTATATCATTCTTAGAGCTAGTAATTCCTTTCTAGTATTTATAAATAGAATTAATACGTTATCAGCTTGCATGTTTGTTATGTATCAATCACAAAGGCGTTATTAATTTTATTTTTGATCACTTCTTATATAAAGTTACACGATGCACTGTACTAGATTTTACTCATACTTATTGGACTAAAAGGAAGGTAAACAGGGTGTCTGCAGCTTAAGCATTGTTCTTGCCGGTTTAAACACAAATTATTTTCATTACAGCTAGCTCTTAAGAAAATATTTAATTTCTTATAAGAAAAAGTCAAATATTTGTGCTATTTTCTACTATTAATAAATGTCCATGTATTTTTTACAATCACATTGTTTCGTGATATACGTTAATATTTCTAAGGTAACGATAGTGATAATTAATTTTTACTACCATTTAAGCTTGATTTACAGAAGGAACAGGAAAATTGTGATAAAAATACTGTTCACAGCTTGGTTTTCGTTCATTAAACAATGTAAACATACATTCTTGAAGCTCTTTTCTTATTGGAAAATATATCAATTAAAAATAACTCTCCAATAATATTTCAAAATTCACCGTTACTTGATTTGATCTTACTAAATATCAACTTTATTTTTAGTATATACATATAACATACCGTCCTGACATAGAATATTATCTCTGTGTATTTTTATTTACATATGTTTAGTACAACATTGTTTATGTTATTATTACTTGTATTCAGTTGTGTGGGTCCAAAGATGTTCTCATTGAGTACGAAAGGCCTCACAAAATAAAAAATTATATTATTGGAGAGTTTTTTGAAATTAATATATAATGAAAACAATTTTTAAATACTCTTATTACAAATTTACTACTCCAGCACGGTTCAATTGGAGTTTTCATATAATTAAAAATTTTTCATTTACATATTAACCCTCCAATTAATGACCGACGACGGCAAAGACGTTCGTCAATACCGCTTTTGCACTGATAAAGATGGCACAACCGTCGGTCAAATTTCCGTAGCCTAATTGTTTATAATTTATTTTTAGGGCGATCCTCGTTGTTCAAATGATATACGTAAACTATAGGATGATGAAAATATTGGTTCTGATGATGAAAGAGACATAAAGGCGAAATAAGCGTATGATGATATTAATTTGTCAGATTTGTTGTCAGGTAGTCTGGATGATTATAAACTGGTGAAATGTGAGTTGTGATCAAATTGATAATGACAGTGAAAAAAATTCATCATTATCAGATATTTTTCGTGCGCAAAGAATTAATCAAACACCAGTATATGGACGTGTACTGCCAAAAAAGTAGTACATACTTTACATTTTTATCAAAAAACCTGTTTGTGTTCTAAATAAGTGTATATATGTTATGACCTTTTTATTCGATTCAAAACTGCATATATTTTGTATATTTACAGTATCTTACTGCTTCAGTCAGATGAAAGTTACATGGAGTGAAGCATAGAAGTAAAAAAAATTTAAATACAAATTTGAATTTATGTACAAATAACATAAAAAAATACACAAGGAAGAGTATATTTTTATTACTTTTCAGTGTTATTTAGTGTCTACAAAAATATATTAAACTTATTACTTAGAATCAAGGACATATATTAAAATTTTTTCTAAAAAATATTCTACGTAAAGACAAAAACCAGTGTATCATTCTGATAGGTCCTTATTATAAGTCTCAGGGCATGGTTCACCGAAATATAATTTTTTTAATATGCTATTTATAAAATATTTGGGTCTAGAAGCATTGTAGTTACCAACTTGTACATAAGTAAATTTTATTTTGGTTAAAATTTTGTATAAACCGTAAAATATAGATAGTCTCCGTAAAATTAGGAACTGAAAACATTCAAAATTAGGAGCTGTTGAACATTAGTATTCCAATCAAACTAATTTTTTATGAGGACAGAATATTAGATTGATTTAAATATTTTCAATATATTTTTAGAATTTGCATTGTTATGATGTTCAAAACCCGATGAATTATTACTGCAACAAAACTAAATAAGGACTTTTTATTTTCAATGAATAATAAAATTCCCTAAAATATTTCACTGTTTCATAGGTTGACAATTCAACCGCCTAGTAAGCAAAGATGTTGCTTGACTATGTATATAATTCAGTTTAAGTCTGGTAAAGAAAATTACATTAATTTATGGCTTATTAAACTACTTTTCCCCTTTACGTCTCGCTTTATTTCTATTCAGTGTGTAAAGGTTAACCTAACCACAGTTTGTGTCAGGTAGAAATATGTGTAGCGCGTTATCACGCCCTGCAGGTCACAGACGGATGGGCTTATCATCCGTGTCAGGTCACTGCACCATCCGGCCGTATCTCTAGGTTATGCCTCATGTTTTGTGTATTTCCACAATTTACGTGTCAGAATGTTCCGTGATGCTGCACAATACACCTTTTGTGCTATTTATTTTCACACTATTTAAATTTACAACAAGCATTTCCCATTTTCTTATTCGAAGGAAAAAATTTTATATATTCTTATATTAAATACTATAGTGAACAACTTTTGTTAAGTGCACTAAATAGGTTGCATTGCTATTTAAAAAATGTATCAAGTTTCCTTTAAATGAAGTTTTAGGATTAAATACATCCTAGTTTACGAAATGTGTATAAATATTAATCAAGCACGGTTTTTATCATAACATATGAACAATCGCTAACAATATGGACCATCTCGCAGACCTTAACTGATTCTTAAAAAATAATACAAAATGCTTTACGTGAAACGGGCAAGCATAAACTAGTGAATAATAGTTCCCTTCCTTTTTCTCTCACCACAAGTTAATATGTGTATAAAATAATTAGATTCTTTTTGAGACAGTGTTGAATGACGACATTTGGTATAACACAGATCTGATATTGTCGGTTTTTAAACTTCTCAAATTAAACTGCCTCGTTGTTCCAGGATGGATGTAAAACATGTTTGTCGACGATTGGTGGTCTAAATCCAAACCTTGTACCAAAACCTCACACTTTATCAATGCTACTTTGAGCGATGAGTAGCTATGCCTACATAATCTGGCATTCAAAATCTTCCTTTCAAGGTCCGTTAATTTCTTTTTTAATTTATAGCTAAAAACTTATGTAAAACCCTGGTATTGATGCCAGTTTACTGGTTTTATTTCACTTTTTTTGTTTCTTCGCATCCAGTTTATAACGCTATAGGTTCTGATGCTACGTAGACCGTACTTTTACACCGTAGAATTTCATTGTGTGCTTGAAATGGTCTGATAAGGAGAGGAAAATATGTATCTATTAGGTCATAGGATCAGCAGATCTCTGAATGTTGAATGAATTTTTAAAGCGTTCTCGATTATTTTTATTGAAGGTAGTTAATTGTATTTTATTATGAACAGTAATATGACCAGTAAAGCTGGAAAGGTATTGTGGACCTTTTAATCTGTTACATACACATGGACGGGGTATGCTGAGATCTGGGGATTATATAAGTTAATATTAAGGTAAGATCCTTGAGCGGAATCACGTAACCTTGGTTACTGCCCTTAAATATATACTAACTGGATTGGATGAGTTATATTTCATGTTACTCATACAGTCAAAGGTAAAATATATGGGAATGTATCGTCCATAATTGTATAGCATATTAAAAAATTAAAATTGGATGTAATCTACGATTAAAAAAAAACTATGCATGATGAAGTGCATATTGTATCGCAGACGCATACAAGAATCTATAAAGAGAAGTTTTTATCAGCCTTACCTGAGATGTCACGATACCAATCATTATTAATTTTTTCTAAACAATGAAAAATACTGTACTTGGGTAGTATACAAGGGGATATAGCGAAATCATCTATGAAAGTTCAACTCTTCCCAAACTACACTGAGGTTACTTGTGATCTGCAAAAACCGCATCAATGCAGTTTATGGTTGTTCAGTTTAATATCTCACAATCAGTGTTATTTACAACTTCAAATTAAACCGCAAAATATATTATACGTATATATTTTATTAGCTGATTGAAAGTTTATGTAATCATGCTACTAGATGCGTAAATCTGTGCTGTGCTACGATGTAATTATAACCAAAAACATACGACATTTTCAATACAGAAAGCTGCTATAGAGTTATATCCAAGCCATAGAATACCTCTGTAGTTTTTTATTCAATTTCTACTATACATACTTTTTTTATATAGCATTAAACACTGATTTAAGTTTTTTTGGTTCACTAACTAAACATTAAGCAATAAGTACTTTAAATAATATATTTTAATAATATATCCCACAATAAAAATATAGCTTCACAAAATTACTTCATTAGTGTAAAAATATATGTAAAATAAGTTATTTAAGACAAACAGTTTTGCAATTCTAGATGAACCGTATATGGATTTTATAAATTAATGATATGATAGAAATTATTTTTTTAATTCTCAAAATGATTCAAGTGCTCTCAATGTAGTAGTACCTACATATGAATATATAAGTTTTATTCTATAGTGTGTACTAATGTATTGTTAATCGGCAAATGCTATATTCAGTATGTTGCGATAATAATGTGCTGACTTTGATTTTTAAGGCATTTTGTTTATTAACTTCACGTCATTATACTTTAAATTTCTATTAAAAATGATACAGCTGCTAAGGTTTGTCAAAATAATTTGCAAGATCGTCTAGTACACTGTGTATGAATGATTTGGATTAAAATCCGCCCAACGAACATACATTTGTTCTAAAAGAAGAAATGAAGTATACAAACCTCAGAAGAGACTGGGAATTAAGAATACCATTGAAATTCTTTAGAAAATAAACACATAATTTGTTCGTATAAAATATATTTATTACATAAATAACACTACCAATTAGTACTTTACATATTATAAAACACATGTACATTACTTCGATACTTGAAAATAACTAATGTAGAGAAATATGTGAAAAAATTAATTCTCTCTTTAAATACTAATAATCTTTTAGTTTCTTTAAAGGTAAGACCGTTTAATAATCTGTAGTAGATGTTCAGTTGTTCTTTAGTGCAGTGCAAATAAGTAACACAAGTTAAATTCAAGTTCTTTAACGAAATCTGGTAAGTTGAGAGCTTTCGAGGTGAGAACACCTGTGACTCTTCTCTTCTCACTCCACCCTCCCCCCAACACTTCTCTCACTTTGTCTGTTTACTTGGAAACTTATTTTCATTACGTTAGATTGTTTGTTAGTCAGATTAGTTTTACCTATGGAAGTCTTATCTGTCAAACCGATAATACTTGTCGTAAGGTTTATACATTTTGATACATTAAATATGAAATAGATACCAATATGTAACAACAATGAAAAAGCAAAAGGTTTTCATTAGTAATAGTCTTAGAATCTTTGAAGGTCATGGCTTATACTATACAACAATTTTGACATTTATTTCAGTAAGTGTCACTTAATGATTAATACCATAAATATATCTTATAAGGTTTTAAAATTTAAACTTACAGCTATGTTCCTTAGAAGTTTTATTTGGGGAAGACTTTAGTAGGTTTTCATACTACCCATCCCTATAAGTATTCTTGGTACCCTCATATTGGCAAACTAGAAGTCATTATAAATAATTCCAATCAAAAATGATGATATTATTATCTAATTGTATCCTTTATAAAATAAATATCATAGTCAACAACTCCTCGAGCAATGTTAACTATGAGATCTTTCTAAATTGTCCCAACAGGATTAAAAATGGAAGAAAAATAATTATAAAGCCTTATTTGTGAAACATATTTATTCATATTTTTTAGAAAATTTTGAACTACTATGTTCAAATTTCCTGTGACCTTTCAGCAATATAAAGATTCTCCTATTTTGGCTTCGAAGTTACGTTAGTTTTCATTTTGCTTTCTAACTTCCGAACCGTGGATTAGCACAACAAAAGAACATACTCTACTACATCACATTTATTAATGATGTGATATAATTTGAAACTTTAATCGATGATAAATTAAAGTGGCTGTTAATTTATCGCCTGAGCTCCGCCACTGTAATTCTAAGAATCTTCTAAGATATATCCAGGATAGAGTAAGATAAGCGGACTTTACATCACTTATTGCAATCATTGATATTTTATTTATCAAATAGCAGAAATATTAAGCAATACTATTAATCTAAAACAAATGTTATTGTTTAAAGATAATAGAAATATTTTAAACGATTTCATTATGTCATAAGTAACAAACAATGTATATTAATAATCTAATAGCAATAATTTGTAATAATCTTGGAAACGTAATCGTTACTCAAACAATAAAATTGAGGCAAATGGCTTAGAAAAATATCATTTAATTATTGTTGAATTACGAGTATGTTGAACACGTAACAACAAAACAAACAACTTAAGAGTGAGAAATACAAATTAAATCATACTTTAGTGTTATTGTGTACAGTTTTCTGAGGTAACTATAATTTTTATATATAAAATAAATAATTTCTAGAACAAATTGTGTTGAGAGTATGAAAATGAGTGTAGATAATTTTGTTATTTTTCAAATTATTCAATATTTGTTGGTTATATTGATGATTGTATTAATTAAATACAGATTTTTAACTTCAATATTAAAAATTGGGTCTGGTTATCATACTTTATCCTGTATCCACATCCACATTCGTGATATATCTGTATATATCTCGTATATAAACTTGATTAAATTGAATATTGATTTCAACATTTTTAAGACGAAATAGAAAATCAACGTACAAACGCTATAAAATAATCGATAAAGTTTAAGAAATAACTAATAACCTTGGCAGCCTTCCCAGATTTAATTGAGATCTTAGTTAGTAGTTAGGGACTACAGTAAGTGTATTCAATAATAATTAATTGCAGTGATGTACGCTTCAGAAAGCAGATGTAATAGTTAAATACTCCTACTTAAGACTGAGAGGAACTGGGTCAATGTAATCAACAGAGTTAGTGTCTATCAAGCGAACAGTAGAAATACGTCATGTGTAAACGATTTAACGCACTGCTTGTGTGTTTATTACCAATCAATAAAACAATATCGAGTTAATAAATACTCAACTTATCTTAGAGAATATCATAGTGTTTAACCATGTTGGGTTTTAATGCTGTAACAATTATACAATTGACTTTAGCAGTGAGCTAGTCAGTTATTTTTGCTATTACTAAATAATAAAGAACAGTAAAGAAATATAAAACAAAATTAATAATAAAGTCTAACTATAATATACTACACATCGTTCTTTGTAAAAAATATGACTGTCACCGAAGCTAAAATTTATATTTTCTTCACTTTTAGGGGAAAGTAAATGGTTTATGTATGGATGTGTTATGAAGTAGGAAGAACAAGTTGAAAATAACGTAGGCGTTGAGATTGGTTTATTTATATTATATCAACTGTTATAAGTGGCTTTGCATGCACTTTTCAAAATTGAAGTTCTTATACCAATTATGACGTAAAAGAACTTACGTAATATAATGGAGTCTTGTGACATTTTTCAAACTTTCCTAGGTATAAGTTATATAGATATTATTATATTATAACTGTTCGTGGTTAAGGTTACCACTGTTTACCATAATTTGTATAGTATTCTATACACTAATAGGGCATTTCTGGTTCAAATCAACTATATTTCCAACGTCACAGCTGAATCTTCCTTGTTATCCTGAACAAGAAAATCCACATGTCTAGAAATCTACTTCAGTCAAAAGCGTTTGTTTATACCCCTACTCATATACTGTCGATCCAGTAAGACTTTTCGGAACTATAGTATAGTTATATACATACAAAGGAATGAGAAGCCAACTTCTGCAATTTAAATCCACTTACGGTGCTACAATTTAGTTTGAATTATTAGCCCAATCTGTAAACTATATGCGTATTCTATGAAATATACTTCGGTCAATAACTTCTAATTTCAGCTCTTGTAATATGATATGTGTCTAAAATATTTCTAGGGATATACTTCAGTTTTCCTTGTTGAAGAGATTTCTGATGAAGGACTGAAGGGCCTATTAATGCCTAAAGGGAAATCGTACGTACTTCCTATCTTCTTCCGATAGAAAGGATAAATTCTAATTAAATTCATGCAATATACTAAAATAATCGTTTATGTAGTTTTGCGTTAAGTCTTGTTTTTCGGACTGTGGTCTGGGAAAGAACGATCGTTGAGGAGTTTTAGTTCTTATTTCTTAGTTTTTCCGTAAGCTACTGTTAAAACCATATCACAATTTCAAGAAGGCATAGAGTATCTTACGTGAAAACATCCACAGCTTTATTGTATAGCTGGTTTTGTCAAAGTATTTACCATGCATTAAATATTTTATATTTGTTACTTTGCGAAATCTAGTATACAAACTTTTTAATTTGCTTTCTGTACTACTGATCATGCACTGTTTGTTTTATTATTTTAATACATTTTTATATAAAAAGATGACTCAGCTAATATTTTTAGCTTTCCAATTTCAAGTATATTAAGATTAAAAACATAATTACTACAACTTTTTTTGAATACTAAAACATTAGAGGTATTTTTTTCTAATCTTTATGTTCATATTAACTTCCTCGGATATCAATAAATATTTTATAAAAAGAATTAGTCTTATTGGTACTGCAGTTCTTAATTTTAGCACTGAGCAACATTTTTTACGAATTAGTTTTATTTTTAAGATGTGTGCATTTAATTACATTTAGACATTAAATAAACACCAAAGTATCTATTTTTAATTTGTACATCCAATTGAAGCAGTTACTGTAATTAGTCTCTAGGAATGAAAAAACACGAAGGTTGTATAAAATTAGACAAATGAAAACATCTGAGATAATTTAGGGGAGACTGAATTAAACTTGTCTGGAAACAGCTGATGACCAATCTTCTCTTTGTATAGTTCAAGCCTTTGTGATTGGTAAGTGTGGAGGCAATTTAGTCAATATCTTCTTACAGGTACTCGTTTCTGTTTGTTAGGTTCCAGTTATAAATGTTTGATTGTATTTCACTAGAGATATACAAATTATAAAGGTCTCATTTCTTTGGAAAAATTTCCGTTCGTATCTAATTTTTTTTTATAATAAACATAATAATCCAATATATTCAAACATCTTAGACAGTTCTTTTTCATGACACAAGGTCGTCAGTATGGTTTATGGACTGTGAAAACAATGTTTTAATATTTATAAAACTTTAGAATTAAAATGTTTTTCTTTTATATATGTTAATAATACCATTTTTTATTTGTAGTAAGGTTTTTTATAAGTCAAATTTTCTTAAAAACGTAAGTTATGATATAATACGTTTAATGTAGAGTTTATGCTGAACATTCTTGAATTTATATTATTTGATTTTAAATATACAACAAATTAACAGAGAAGGAACCTGGCTTTAGTAGCCTATGATATAAAGTTTATATTTACGAACAGCATGTTTACACCGCGTTAAAAAAAAAAAAACTTTTTTAGTATAAGTTATGTGTTCTATTGAGGGTATACAAGTAGTTAAGGTGTAAATATATTAAATTTATGAATGTATTATGCTAATTTATAAGTTTTACAGAGTATAATATTATTTATTTATGCTACAATATACTAAACAGACAAATCCTTCTGATAATTTTTGTTATTCTATAAATTTATGTGCCAGGATTTATTGATGATTACGAAATGAATTAACTTTTAAAAGTATGTTGGCGATAACTGCAGTATATCTGGGGATGATATGAGTTGTTTAATTTTGATACTCGTATGTTTATATCATAGCGGTAAAACTATAACCTTGGATATTGTGATAGGGTTGGGAGTAGGAACGAGGGGTGGATATCTAACTTCATAAGCAAAAATTACAAGAAAACGTCCACAAAGGAGTAAGTCATGTAAATTAGACATAAAAAAATTATGGATCTTTATTACTTTGAAACTTTTAGTTTTTATTACAAATATTTTAAATTGTCTATATAAAACCAATTTTTATATTAAAAATGTTTTTATGTTTTTTTGTACAAAACACAATTTTTAATCATAATAATTTTTTTTACAGTATTCATATTCTTAATATCAGAATTAAATAATACTGGTCAAAAAGTTATGGATAGCACACTTTAAAACATGTTTACTTTATTATTTTATATAATAACAAATAATAAAAACATTAAAATATTAAAGCGCTCAAACAGAAAGCCCACTTTTTATAACACGCCTAAATTACAGTGACGTATTTTAATTTTCTCATTGTCTAGAAAAGGTGAGCAAATAAGATATCTATAAATCATTGGCAGACGAGAAGACCTCAGATCATATATTTCCTATATTCCGTGATTTATATTCTCAAGGGACATTCATCTTCACGTTTCGACGCTCACCGCGTCTCCTTTATGTAGTGAGCGAGAGTTGCCAGTTTACCCATAAGCTAATTGGTATTACGTGCGTTCCCTCTGAAAAGACACGGATGCATTGAACCTGACATAATTCGTCTCTCAACTCGGAGACATTGACGTGACTGGAATAGACTTCCCCAAGCGTCTAACTTTGACTAATAAACTGTTCACACTTAAGCTAATTGTTATTAAGTACGTTCTCTCTGAAAAGTCACGGATGCATTGAACCTGACATAACTCCTCTCTCAACTCGGAGACATTGACGTGACTGGAATAGACTTCCCCAAGCGTCTAACTTTGACTAATAAACTGTTCACACTTAAGCTAATTGTTATTAAGTACGTTCTCTCTGAAAAGTCACGGATGCATTGAACCTGACATAATTCCTCTCTCAACTCGGAGACATTGACGTGACTGGAATAGACTTCCCCAGCGTCTAACTTTGACTAATAAACAGTTCACACTTAAGCTAATTGTTATTAAGTACGTTCTCTCTGAAAAGACACGGATGCATTGAACCTGACATAATTCCTCTCTCAACTCGGAGACATTGACGTGACTGGAATAGACTTCCCCAGCGTCTAACTTTGACTAATAAACTGTTCACACTTAAGCTAATTGTTATTAAGTACGTTCCCTCTGAAAAGTCATGGATGCATTGAACTTGACATAATTCCTCTCTCAACTCGGAGACATTGACGTGACTGGAATAGACTTCCCCAGCGTCTAACTTTGACTAATAAACTGTTCACACTTAAGCTAATTGTTATTAAGTACGTTCCCTCTAAAAAGTCATGGATGCATTGAACTTGACATAATTCCTCTCTCAACTCGGAGACATTGACGTGACTGGAATAGACTTCCCCAGCGTCTAACTTTGACTAATAAACTGTTCACACTTAAGCTAATTGTTATTAAGTACGTTCCCTCTGAAAAGTCACGGAATGCATTGAACCTGACATAATTCCTCTCTCAACTCGGAGACATTGACGTGACTGGAATAGACTTCCCCAGCGTCTAAATTTGACTAATAAACTGTTCACACTTAAGCTAATTGTTATTAAGTACGTTCCCTCCTGAAAAGTCACGGATGCATTGAACCTGACATAATTCCTCTCTCAACTCGGAGACATTGACGTGACTGGAATAGACTTTCCCCAGCGTCTAAATTTGACTAATAAACTGTTCACACCTAAGCTAATTGTTTTATTAAGTACGTTCCCTCTGAAAAGTCATGGGATGCATTTAACTTGACATAATTCCTCTCTCAACTCGGAGACATTGACGTTACTGGAATAGACTTCCCAGCGTCTAAATTTGACTAATAAACTGTTCACACTTAAGCTAATTGTTATTAAAGTACGTTCCCTCTGAAAAGTCACGGATGCATTGAACCTGACATAATTCCTCTCTCAACTCGGAGACATTGACGTGACTGGAATAGACTTCCTTCCCCAGCGTCTAAATTTGACTAATAAAACTGTTCACACTAAGCTAATTGTTATTAAGTACGTTCCCTCTGAAAAGTCATGGATGCATTGAACTTGACATAATTCCTCTCGCAACTCGGAGACATTGACGTTACTGGAATAGACTTCCCCAGCGTCTAAATTTGACTAATAAACAGTTCACACTTAAGCTAATTGTTATTAAGTACGTTCTCTCTGAAAAGACACGGATGCATTGAACCTGACATAATTCCTCTCTCAACTCGGAGACATTGGACGTGACTGGAATAGACTTCCCCAGCGTCTAACTTTGACTAATAAACTGTTTACACTTAAGCTAATTGTTATTAAGTACGTTCCCTCTGAAAAGTCATGGATGCAATTGAACTTGACATAATTCCTCTCTCAACTCGGAGACATTGACGTGACTGGAATAGACTTCCCCAGCGTCTAACTTTTGACTAATAAAACTGTTCACACTCAAGCTAATTGTTATTAAGTACGTTCCCTCTGAAAAGTCACGGATGCATTGAACCTGACATAATTTCCTCTCTCAACTCGGAGACATTGACGTGACTGGAATAGACTTCCCCAGCGTCTAAATTTGACTAATAAACTGTTCACACTTAAGCTAATTGTTATTAAGTACGTTCCCTCTGAAAAAGTCACGGATGCATTGAACCTGACATAATTCCTCTCTCAACTCGGAGACATTGACGTGACTGGAATAGACTTCCCCAGCGTCTAAATTTGACTAATAAAACTGTTCACACCTAAGCTAATTGTTATTATGTACGTTCCCTCTGAAAAGTCATGGATGCATTGAACTTGACATAATTCCTCTCTCAACTCGGAGACATTGAGACGTGACTGGAATAGACTTCCCCAGCGTCTAAATTTGACTAATAAACAGTTTCACACTTAAGCTAATTGTTATTAAGTACGTTCCCTCTGAAAAGTCACGGATGCATTGAACCTGACATAATTCCTCTCTCAACTCGGAGACATTGACGTGACTGGAAATAGACTTCCCCAGCGTCTAAATTTGACTAATAAACTGTTCACACTTAAGCTAATTGTTATTAAGTACGTTCCCTCTGAAAAGTCATGGATGCATTGAACTTGACATAATTCCTCTCTCAACTCGGAGACATTGACGTTACTGGAATAGACTTCCCCAGCGTCTAAATTTGACTAATAAACAGTTCACACTTAAAGCTAATTTGTTATTAAGTACGTTCTCTCTGAAAAGACACGGATGCATTGAACCTGACATAATTTCCTCTCTCAACTCGGAGACATTGACGTGACTGGAATAGACTTCCCCAGCGTCTAACTTTGACTAATAAACTGTTTCACCACTTAAGCTAATTGTTATTAAGTACGTTTCCCTCTGAAAAGTCATGGATGCATTGAACTTGACATAATTCCTCTCTCAACTCGGAGACATTGACGTGACTGGAATAGACTTCCCCAGCGTCTAACTTTGACTAATAAACTGTTCACAACCAAGCTAATTGTTATTAAGTACGTTCCCCTCTGAAAAGTCACGGATGCATTGAACCTGACATAATTCCTCTCTCAACTCGGAGACATTGACGTGACTGGAATAGACTTCCCCAGCGTCTAAATTTGACTAATAAACTGTTCACACTTAAGCTAATTGTTATTAAGTACGTTCCCTCTGAAAAGTCACGGATGCATTGAACCTGACATAATTCCTCTCTCAACTCGGAGACATTGACGTGACTGGAATAGACTTCCCCAGCGTCTAAATTTGACTAATAAACTGTTCACACCTAAGCTAATTTTTATTAAGTACGTTCCCTCTGAAAAGTCATGGATGCATTGAACTTGACATAATTCCTCTCTTAACTCGGAGACATTGACGTGACTGGAATAGACTTCCCCAGCGTCTAAAATTTGACTAATAAACTGTTCACAACTTAAGCTAATTGTTATTAAGTACGTTCCCTCTGAAAAGTCACGGATGCATTGAACCTGACATAATTCCTCTCTCAACTCGGAGACATTGACGTGACTGGAATAGACTTCCCCAGCGTCTAAATTTGACTAATAAACTGTTCACACTTAAGCTAATTGTTATTAAGTACGTTCCCTCTGAAAAGTCATGGATGCATTGAACTTGACATAATTCCTCTCTCAACTCGGAGACATTGACGTTACTGGAATAGACTTCCCCAGCGTCTAAATTTGACTAATAAACTGTTCACACTTAAGCTAATTGTTATTAAGTACGTTCCCTCTGAAAAGTCACGGATGCATTGAACCTGACATAATTCCTCTCTCAACTCGGAGACATTGACGTGACTGGAATAGACTTCCCAGCGTCTAAATTTGACTAATAAATTGTTCACACTTAAGCTAATTGTTATTAAGTACGTTTCCCCTCTGAAAAGTCACGGAGGCATTGAACTTGACATAATTCGGAGACATTGACGTTACTGGAATAGACTTCGCAAGCGTCTGGCTAAGACTAATAAATCTTTTCCTTAAAGCTTTATTTGATTACATATAAGTAATAAAATTATTAACTTTACAAACACTGTTTTCATGACAATAAATAAGTTAAATATCTAAACATTGAACTTAAATGCGGGGAGCAATAACATAAGATGAATTTAATATATGATGGGAGGAAACCAAATCAGAAAATTATTCTTATTGAAAAGGCTTGAATTAGTGGTTCAACAGTTTCTAACTTCTACTTATGTTTTGAACACAGTCTTTATTTATACTATACCTCTCAAATTCCTAGACCCCTAATACATACACGGAAGAAACAAATATACCTTCCACCTTGGTTGTTATCTGGAGATGTCAAATTAAAACTGCATTTTACGTTTTGAAGCTCAATTTAAGTTATAAAACTGCGAATAATTGCATGACTCTTTACTGTTCAGTATGAGTATATGATAATGATATAAAACTGTAAACTTTCTATTATCTAGAAACTTTGTAAGACTTAAATATGTGGCAGTATATATTTGTGTTTTACTAATTTAATGTATAAGCAAAACTAAGCTTTAACTAAAATAGGCATCCACCCATGCATATGAAATTCAAATGTGACGGCCTTAAATCAAATCATAAATATTGTTTTTACATGTATCACAGTTGTTTTGTATTAAATAAAGCTTATGGAGTGTGGTTTGCTGAAATTATATATAACTTTAAACTAATGTGCATATAGACATGAGATGCATTTACGATTTCCAAGAATTTCCATATGCCACTCCCGTAATGTAGACGTGTCAAGGTTGTTGCATAAGGATATTTCTGCATAACATTGTGCAGTTTGAATGCTGAGCCACCTCCAGCTCATGGTTTGTGATTGGGTTATGTAGACATGGTGTCAGAAATATCGTAGTGCACTCAGCTGTGCACCTGACGAGGCAATGAGAATATCTCTTCACCTAGATTACACTCTATTTTAATATTTCTTTGTGCAAGTGTCTCTGATGACAAAACTATTGAAAAGTTTGTTTTGAGTTTCTTTTTTATCCCTTCAGAAGACCATGACGCCAGATTCCACGAGTGAATTATGTAACAGCTTCGGATTCCAGACGCTGCGCCGAGAGGAAGGTGAACTGGATCTAAACTTAACATTCGCATTGAACCCTTTCCACCATAGGTACATTATTGAGAGTTGCTTAGCTTTTATCTGCTTTGGATACAAAGTATGTAACTGCTATGTTTCATGTACATGATAAATCATGTAAAGTTCATGCCTTTTTGTTGCATTCATACATTATTCCTAAGATTATTTAGCTGTAGTATTGCTTTAGAGACAGGTTACATTATTCAATACGGAAATATACATTATAAGGATGAATGAAAACAAATTTAAGTTGCGTGAATGCGGTTCTACTAATCTTTGAGCTATTGGCTAACATCACATACGCAAGTGAGGCCTAATTCTCCTTAGTATACCAAAGATAGGTAACAGACTTTTATACTTATATTTTGAAGTAAATGTACTGTATTTATGTATATATAGTTCAAACTTTGTTATTATATGTACAAGTAAAGTAAACTGGTAAATTCTTATCGTAAGAAACTAATCTTTTGCATTGATGTAAAGTTTAAGCAATAAAATATTCCAGGTATATCTGCCAAAATCCACACTATCAATGATCTTGCAATCTTGTAGTATAAACCTAACAAACAACGGACACTGCTTGTGCAGCCAAACAAAGTGTTTTGCTTTGTTTGTCTTCTATCACATAGTTTCTGTATCCATTTAAGTTTTGCATGCATGGGCATAAAGTTACTAATAATAGAAGTGTATTTGGTGTTAGTATTATATTGTATTATATTAAGATTTATATGTTATCGATAAAGTTGGTCTAGATATAAGCTGGGATGCCTTTATCGCTTGTTTAAAAAAATTCACTATTGCAAAGTATTACTGAGTTGCAAAATTGAAAACGAAAAAGTAAATGAAGTTTTATCAACAAGGTAATTGTAACCTATTCATAATAATTATCGTACAATCCATTGAAATTTAATTTATTTAAGTTATATCTATGTATCTTATTATAATTATTTTAATCACGGTATAAGGACGATTTGTGTTTAATCATTTGTAATTGAGAATAATATTCATCACACAAGTTTTATTATACAAGTGTGTTTATTTACTTCAAATTAATTATAATTATGTACAAAGTATTGAATGGATTAATAAAATATTTAATTCTCAATATAAGTCGTAACAATATCGAAAATACTAATTGATGATTTAACGTTTTTCTGAATTTTAAAATATCCGATATTGCCTAGTTTGCACTTCATACAGTATATGAAAGCTTTAAGAGAGGGGATATTAAGAAATTAAAGTAATATTATAATAATAGTAATATACAGTTAATTGAAAGGGTTTATAACAGAACACAAAATTTTAAACTCAAATTTTGTTGGGAATTTTCCCTGATATTATGAAATGTATAAATAGAATTTTTAATCAAAATGAATATGAGAAAATTTTTATCCTATTTTTTACACATCGTTAGTCCCATACTTTACATAAGAAGCGGGAGCTTACATTATCAAAATATTATTAACACTTATTTTGTACCTAGTAGGTTTTGCACATAATGCTTTAGATAAAATCATGTAGTGTTAGTTTATTTTGCTTGAGAGGTTTTTATTTTTGAAATTTGTATAAAAAATATTCGATTTTAAAAAGACACCCTGTCATAAAAAGGAATATAATTGTCTTTTGATACTCTTGTATTACGTGGTACAAATAATACTTAAACGAAATACTATCATATTGTAGAGTAAAAATAAGAAACACATACATATTTTAGTTTCGTTACTCATACAAGACTACTTAAATGGAACTTGTTTTTTATACATGATAACAGCCAGTTGTTATCAGTTATGATCAACTCACAATACATTTTCTAACTTTATACGCAAGGAATAAAATTTGCTCTGAATATTTTTCAAGACGAAACAGAAAAAGCAAATAAATAATTCAGAAATTGTCATACTCAGTAAAGTGTACAGATCTTCGATTATTGTGAAAACTTTCATTACGTTACATTTCTTTCTTACAGAAAATAAGATGATTGGTTATAATTTGTAGTATATATATACTGTATATTGTATTGTACTTATATTATATATAAGTACACTAGCATACTATATGTGTGTGTGTGTGTGTGTGTGTGTGTGTGTGTGTGTGTGTTTTATTATATTTTTTATATATATATATTTATTTATTTATCTATACAATATGATGAATAACTCTAAGTTTTTGAGGAATTATATAATTGTAAATGTATTAGCTAAGTATCAGAATTTATATTTATTTCCTGAAACACAGAATTCGTACTTAAAAAACTCAATACTTATGTACTAGTGAGTTTTAAAGTACCAAACTGTTAGAATTTTTTGGAAGAGAGGGCATTTAACTTAAAGGTAATAAAACAATATTTCAAAATTTGTAACAAGTAAAATAAAGTTTCTTACTTTTAGTTTCACATTGCAATGTTTGCTGAACACTCTTGGGAAATCTCTTTGTAGTTTTAATCTCGATGTGTACAAGAATGATGAACGAAGAAAATAATAGTTAGGATTAGACTTTGCTTGATAATAAATACTCAGTCAAAACTTACAAGATTACAGTTTATTAGTACTTTTCTCTTAATCATAGTTCTGCTACACTACTTGTGTTCTGGGCACTGCTTCTACATTACTAAAATCGATGAGAAACACCACGATGAAGTACATTTGGATATGTTAATATTTGGAACTTCGTTAATATAACGATTTTAGTAAACTAACCAATACACGACATCATAGTATCCGGTGATTGTGACTAAAACATTTACATTAACTAATAGTTTATTTATAAATGCCACACTGTAAAGATTATGCCCACTTAGTTTCAGTTTTCTTCTGGGTCATTGAATTTTTAGATTTAGATATTTTGAGCTCATCAATAAATCGTATTGCTTCTGTTTCAATGATACTTATAGTTGCAACTAAGTAAGGTTACAATAAGTTGGCAATAAGTTTTCTCTACTAGTATAACAGGACTGTATGGGTTTCAATGTTAATATATTAAATTTTTGTAACCGTATTTAGTTTAACTTATTCTGATGTTAAATTAAATCAAGTTACTTTCCTTTCTTTTAACTATTTATCTGTAAAGCAGTTTTAGGTTAACTATTGTATAATTATATTCTTAAATATTAGAATTGGCGACTAACTACAAAATTTTTAACAAGACATTGTAGACAAATGAAAATGTAAAAATAAAAATAAATAAATATACTTATCAATGATTACCTGGTACTTAGGTTGTAGTCACGAGTATATTTAATTACGAGTATTGTCTTCCGCACGAAGAAAAATGAGGACACCAACACATAAACCTCAATATAAAACCTAACATAGTTCACTTGCATTATAATTTAGTAACAATGAAAACCAATTTATACTAAACCTTTATGACCGAACACAACTCTATCTACAACAATAATTCCATGCAAATGACACTCTTTAGTTGTTTTTGTTATATTGTCCGTGACTAACTGTGAGTGTGCTGTGGTTGAAATTACAGTCGCTATACAGGCCATCAGATGTACCTATTGCTCTGTAAAACTAGGGCACAATTCCCAAGTAAGGTATAATGTTCATGTAGTAGTGCATGTATTCAGGAAAACTTATTCCTTAATGATTGGTCTGTGATCATTCAAATTAAATAAAATAAATAATCATACGTGCCCGAAAGTTTTGTGTTGTTTTTATCGAAATATATTCTTTACAGTCATCCTCATTGCAGATGATTTAGAAAGACAATGTGACACGCAAATTTCTCACTTCTTGCATTTAAAAAAGAGTTGAAAATGGGTCGCAACCCCTTTTAACTCAGAACATGAATAGAGAAACCAAGTATACGGGCTTTTTATTAATAACTGTCTAAAAGTATATATTCCGAGTATTGAAATTCACTTACGCGTTACTGTATTTACGACACCACAATTGATTTCACCTAACGAAACGCCCCAATTAAGAAATTATATACGAATCTGTGTTTCTGAATCTAAATGTAATAGATTTACTAGATTTCTTGAGGGAAGACTGGTAACTAACTGTCATAAGTCGAGTTTGTCTTCTTTTTCCAATATATAAAATATAATTATATACATGCCTAGAACAAAGAAATCCTGTAGTATGGCCCTTTAATCAACGATCGGTCTTGAATTTTATATTCCTCTGTTAAAATATGTTTCAAGTGTTGTATTATGTATTTATGGTACCATATTTTTATTTGCCTTAGTTACCCTGATCAAGAAAATATAAATATATACTGATTTGGGAGACATATATCGGTTACAAACCCGTGCTTATTACTGACCCTATAAATCTATTTGTAGCCGAATTTATTTTTAGATCCATACTTGAGTTTGCCTTTTTAAAACGACAATGAAAAAAATATACTACGTTCAAAAGAGGTATATTCCGGCCGCAGAAAATTTACTTCTTGTCTCATTTTATTTGCGGTTCCACTGTAAAGTTTAGTGTAGTTGCCCCATCCTAGATTATACAATGGTAAGACTTAGGTCTCTGAAAACCTACATAGAATAAAATGCACCTACTTCGAGTCTTTCATATATCTAGTGCTATAATTAATTTAGATGTTTAAACCGATGAAGAAAATATATGCTTAAGTGAGCTCAAAATGATAATTAAAATCAATTATTTCGTCCTTTGTTTTCTGCTTCCTATATAATGGGAGGAGTGGAAAATCCTTGAAAACTAAATTTTGTTTTGACATTTAAAAATGATCGTATATGATAAGTTTTTGCATGATATAAGTGTTGCTTTTCGGACTGCAGTCTAAAAACAATACCTCATTAAAGCGTGTTTATGTCCATTCGCTAGATTTTCCTGTAAGCCACATTAAAAATGTCATACACAATATCAAGGGAACCAACCGGTTAGAGCAAAAAAATTCACAGCTTTGTTCATTACAATGAGTTTCATAACAGCATTTAAGCATTACTTCTAGCGCATTAGATGGTTTTAATTTGTCACTAGTTTCAATTTGTAGTAAAACTAAGATAGTATCTTTTTGTTTTACAATCTGCAATACACTACTGATCAGGTAATGTATGTTTAAGAATATCAAAAATGCATAAACAAACAAACGTGTCACCCTATTAGGAGACTTCAGATGAAAGTGTCAACAGCTCTTTATTGTTACTTAAGTAGATAAGGTTTCGTAACATGATTATTATTTCCGAATTCTGAAAATTCCTGGAATCTTTTAGAGCCGGTTTTTATCCCTCTCCATAAAAATCTTCCCTTAAATTCAAAGAATAAAAAATATTAGTCGAACTGGTCCAGCCGTTCCCGAGAGCGTTTAGCAACATATTCAGAAAATATGTTTTGTGTATGATATTGATAAATGCTGGGTATGATTTTACTTTACAATAAATTAATTTTCCGTTGATTTTAATTGAAGTTACACAGAATAATTAATCGCATATTTAAAGTAAAGAAATATGCTGCATCTAAAAACCCTATCGCTCGTATAATACTTACTCCCACAGAAGAAAATGCAGTTTTCCGAATTTACTTTCGTAAACCAGATCTCTCTCTAGATCTTACAATGTCACTGCATAATTACTAATTATATAAGTGTGAAATGGTTCATTTTATAGTCAAAAAAACTGTTTAAACATCTGCTCCCGTCTGAACCATCCCCTTGCAAATATTAAGAACAACGAATGTTGCAACGATGTTAGCTGAATTGCTATATATTGAAGATTGTTGAAGTGAAGAATTGTATAAATTAGTAATTAACCATCTGATGTTAGAATAAGACAAAATATTCTCCCAGCTATGATTTTTTGTGAAGTGCTCTCATCATAAAATCTAAAGGCATTGAAAATTTGGTATTTCATAATTGGACAACTTATCGTATCTTAAATACTCCAATACTTTTGAGAATAAGCAGAGATAACATAACCACCAATTCGCTCCCATGCATACGTATCGTTAATTATACTATCAATACATATAGTTGTATGTGATATTATTAATATTATGTTAATTATATTTATTACTAATAGACCATTAGGCTGCCAATGACATCGTGCAGATGTTTTCAACTTACTAGGATACATTATGAATTAAACAGCGCTCTTTCTTTGCTTTAACTAAACCTATACTAAATACGGGTACGTTAAGATAATGAGGACGCGATATCTCTGCTATCTTTCACACCAATCGGGTCACACATTTGAATAACAGTTTTATATAAAACTATTGTACTCTATAAAAAATTTAGTGGATCATGAAAGCCCATTCCATTATTACATAAATGAACTTACCTAACTATCTAGAATACGTATCTAGAGTAATGGGCATTAACTCGCCTGCCATTAATTCAGTCATATTACTGCTACGAGTCGGAAAACGTTCGAAATCTGATAGTTAATTTACTAGTTAAATTTACCTCCCATCACATCTTTATTTAATAGCACCAACGGAGTATCTGCAGATAAGAGGAAAGGACCATATCTAGCTGCAATAATACCGGTACATATATCGAATATACACAACATTAATTTTTACGTGCCTTTATCACATACATAACTTCAGTACTATTCAATGCCGATTTCATTACAATACAGCTTTATTAGTTTGATATCAGTTAAAAACTTCTGCAGTAAAAAAAATGTTACTACTTATTAGTTATGTCTCATTATATTCTAGTAAACATGTCAACGTTTATCTTATTTCCTCACATGTGATTATCGATAGCACTTATCTAAAATAATAAGTTAAATATTTTAAATTATAAATTAAAATTAAATTAT